>NW_011362826.1:5697-11377 GCF_000735185.1 Notothenia coriiceps
TTTCCCTTTTCGCGACCCACTTTCGGCGTAGTCCTCGACGTGGTACGATTTCGTCGGAGGGAGAGGAGACAGTCCCGAGACAAGAACCCAAGGGAGGAGAAAAGAGACATGTGTTGTGAGCGAGCCTTAGGACGGGTAAAATCCGGCGTACCAAAAGTATTGGTGACGATGCGGACTGCTGTGGGTTAATTAAGACAGGAAAGGGGCGAGTCTCTGGGCCAGTAGATTGCGTCCCCAAAGGGTTTGATAATAATAAAACATAGTAGAGCGCTGGGGGGGGGTGACAACCCTTGGGGAGCTAGATTGCGTAGAGGACGAACAGAAGCGACTGTAGAGAGTCACCTACAGACGAGTGGTGGAGTTCTAGTTGGAACTGTTCTGACTTTGTGAAAAGAAGGCCCTTTTCTAACAGGGGTGAGAACTGGATTGGTTAGTTGTAGCGGACCGGGGAGACAACAAAGGGCTGAGTCTGACGTTCCTTAGACCCACACTGGGATCTTATTGTTTGACAGGAAGGTGACGTTGTAACGGACGATGATTAGGTGACGACGTCTATGTGAGAAATGTTGTAGTCCTTCTATGCAGGGGTGGACTGGTTATCTTTCGTTGCGTCCAAGACCAGGTCCGAGAGCAGTAGAGTGGCGGATCTGATGACGTTGAGGGAGGACCGACCAGATGACGTACACGGGGTAGGCTGGGGACGTCGAGAGGTCTTACGTCGCCGAGCAGACCAGAAGTTGCGAAGGATGTAGAGGGTGTGGTGCGGCGAGGATGCGAGGGAAGTGACGAAGGCCCATTTGACGGATCTTAGGTGAGTGTTCTGTGGACCATGAACGCATGGTACGACATTACCTAGACCGGGAAGGATGTAGATCCTGTACCAATTTAACATGTGGGGTCGTGCACGTGAGGGCGAGACGTAGCCGGTTTGCGGAGGCGACGTGATCGTGACGCTATATGATAGGTTTCCTGACGAATAGATTCGGTCAACTCATAGTGAAGTTTACAAAACCGAGAAACTTTGGACTACATGAACCTATACTACAGTCAAAAGAACGTTCAAACATTAGCACATTGCGGTGAATATCATTCAACGAAACCTTCTTTCGATTTTATGTCTACATTACATTACACACACACCCCCCCTCAAGTGGAAACTGTCGTCCCAGAAAGGTCGTTGGGACCTCCAGCGTCGGGGTCGTTCGGGGGCCTACCTCGTGATTCGGGTTCTCGAAACTTCAACCCCAGGGCCTCTTCGCGGTGGCCTCCGGACGTTCTGTGGGTGCGGTTACTCTTCCTACAACAAAGAATCATATTTTTGTGCGTTGTACAATAGAAGGAAGAACTTACGCGCGAAGTACTGGGTCTTTACTACGGTACGCCGCAGAACTGTCGAGGCGGTGGAGGTGGACCGTCCAGTGGGGCACAGAAGTGTTTCGACAGAGAGCTTACAAACACTTTTATGGTGGTAACAACACAAATACAAGGGACACCTTTTCAGATACGATATGGCGGACACGACGTCGTTGGCGAGAAAACGGTGGCGACGACAGACTTTGGTCTTCGCGCGTAGACCCGAGACTAACCAATCAGGCGGCGGGGGAAACGGGATAGTGGCATTGTTACACAACCTCCGAGATCGGTATGTCTTGCGTACCTCACAATTATTGAGGTAGACCTCCCTTGAAACCCTAAAATAGGAAACCGTCTGCGAACTGTACGTGTCGTTTCGGATTTATGTTCCCCTTTTCGGGGTTACTTTATATTTATTCCCGGAGAAATTACGGGTTACACAAACTGTCTTTTTTTAACCTGCTAGAGCTTTTCTGGTTCAGCTCCGGTTTCCCTTTTCTGCTCCCGCTCTGTTCACACCGCCTGGTGCAGCCGCTGCTGCGTCATGACGTCACCGTTTACATCGCTGATTTGCTCCCCAACGGCGCTCTGCGTTGGGTCGATGATCGTGTTGCTTTTAATCATACGAAGTCAGATTTAAATTAAATAACGACTTCTCCAAGCTTATACTTTTCTCCAGAGTGCCGTGGTTCATTGTTTATTAATGTGTTTCAGCGGCATTTACCGACCGCTGCAGTGCTGCTCGTCCACTGGAGTTTATTCTCCCGTTAGCTCCGGGTTAGCTCACACTGCAGCGGCCCTCTAAAGTATTCACTGTCTGACTGTCACACAAGCAGCTGATACATATCCCCAATTCCCCTTAAGTATGTGTGTCAGTCTGAATTGACGCTGTTTGGCATCACAACGCTGTTATTAAAGTGTCTGTGGTATAAAACGGGTGATGTTAGCATAGCAACCGAAGGTAAACTGACTACTTGTTATTGCTATCCTATTGTGGCATAAACCGTTTACTACAGGCACATTTTATCGGCGTATTTTTCATTATGATTCTATTTGTGATAGTCGGACACGACAACCTGTGCAGCCCATGTATTGATTCCATCCGATAGCTGCTATAATACAAAACAAAACGTCTGCCTCTCTCCACAATGATCAATAACAGTAAACGGATGGTCAAAGTAAGGTACAAATAAACAGAATCACACGAAGCCTGGTTACTGTTGCCTGACTTTATAAAGTGTGTTTTTTTTTATAAAGTGTGTGTGTGGTTGCCTTCTAGTCACTTTGCTCAGCACTACTGCTTTTAGGCAGGCATGACGAGACTCTTCAGTCGACCCATGTTCAGGGGAGGTGGGTTTAGTTTCCTGCACGCCTCGACGTAAGCGAGGCCGCTTCTTAGCTCCGAAGCTCTTGCCTCTAGACCGACAATTATTTGGAGCTGGAAGTGAACCGGATTCCGGAGCTAACAGGCGGCGCCGCTGCGGTGTGAACAGGAAAAAACGGTACTTTTCAGGCTCCAGCTCCGAGCCGGAGCTGAAAACGCGTTGGTGTGAAAGGGGCATCAGAGACAGAGAGGAAAGCAGTTTCTGTGGAGTGACCTGCCTTGAAACCAGACTGGTGCGGATCAAGAAGGTTGTTTACACACAGTTAGTAACAGCAATAATAGTGTTTTAGTGCAATTTATCTACTTTTCTTTGGTAGTCCATCAGCTAACCACACATTTTAGAAATGATTTGTAATCAAAATAGATACTCAATGACTCATAAAGGGTGATTTTCTTTACTTTTTTCTGGCTAATTGACAATTATTTGTTTTTGTTTTTAAATTTACAGAGAAAAGGACTTTATGTTTAAGAATCAGATCTATAAAATGTAAGATAACATTTTTCCTAAAACAACTTTCCAGAGAGCCGAGAGTGAAACTTAAGTCATACATACAGGTTCCTGCATCAAGTTATTTAATGATACATCTTAATCATTTTAATTCAAATTAAACTACTACTGGTACTTTGTCACTATCTATATAACTGTTTTATTACAGAAATAGTTTTGGGAAATAAGCTTACATGCTTTCTTTCTGAGAGAGAAATTATGTGATCTATAGCAGTGCTTCTCAAAGTGTGGTCCGCGGACCACTGGTGGCCCGTGATCGCCCCCTAGTGGTCCGTGAGTATATTGGTACAATTTCACATTTGGAAATAAATAAATTGATTTAAGTTCTCCGCACACTCGCGGGAATATATCCGCAATGGAGCGAGCTTAAGTTTAACTTTTGATTGCAGGATATAGCCCAGCGCAACACCTTCATCACACATGTTGCCACCTGTTTGTACCATTTTCAGGCGATTTGTAATCTGTTCTAGAAAAACGATGTGATTTTGGATATTTGTGGAGTTTGGTGGTCCGTGATTGTTTTTTTATTGGTTAAGTGGTCCTTGGTATGAAAAAAGTTTGAGAAACACTGATCTATAGTACTATTCATGATTTGGTTAGCGTAGCTTAGCATCATACTTAGCAAGACTGGAAGCAAGGGGAAATGGCATTGGATAGAGCCAAGCTAACTGATAATCATGAGGTATCGAGTTGGTTGTTTTATCGGCGTCCAGATTTTCCTACTCTGAGCCAAAATGTCCCCCCGCTGTTTCCACATAATGAATAGTCGGCGGTGTACTGTGTCTCACTGTGTGTTTCTGTGTTGTCTCCTGACAGGCAGTGGCCAATGAGTCAGGCCTCAACTTCATCTCTGTCAAAGGTCCAGAGCTGCTCAACATGGTAAGTCACCGAGCTGCAGGAAGATGGAAATGTGGCCGAGGCCGCCTGTGCATTATTTCGATGTTGTGTCATAGTACAGCCAACAGTGTCATTTATTAACCTTCAACCACGTCTCTGAGAGGCTCATTCAGTGTGTTCTGCTAGCATTCAGTGTTGGGTGTAACGCGTTACAAAAGTAACGGAGTTACAGTAATATATTACTTTTTGCTGTAACGAAGTAATGTAACGCATTACTGATGAAATGTGGGTAATATATTACCCGTTACAATGCTCAGTAACGCAGTTACAACACATTTTAACCCGAAGCTAAATGGTGTTTTGTTTTTTAAGAATGTATTAACATAGCGAGACATTCCGACACCAGAGACAAATTGTGCGGTATTAGTAAACCTGGTGTTTACCCTTCAAGCTTCTCGTCGGGATCTTCGGGGCAGTTGAATGTTATGCACCCTCTATTCAAAAAAGAGAACAGAGCGAAAAATACAAACAACAAATTGTGTCAGTTGCGCGTGACCTGCTCCGCTGCGCGTGCATCATTTCCAAAGTGCTTCCACAGCAGTGACACAGATCTGTGGATAATCATTTATACGAAAATGGTTAAAGCAACCATCACTAAATGCCACGCCAGCAACACTGCATCTACTGCAGACAGTAGCAACAGGTCAGATGGGGACATCACGTTACCCTCCGTTGTGGACACTATTACTCCCGCCTGACTCGCCGCCCTCGCCCCCGGAGCAGCAGTCTTCGTCGCCCAAAACTACGCCGCCCCTCTGCGGCCCGCAGGTGCCAGGATACCACGGCAAAACAGAGCCTGCCCAGGTATATCTAAAGAAGTACCCGCCTGTACAGTGGGGTAAGGCGGTCATTTTGCAGCTCGTGGTATACAAATAGACAATGGAATATTCATGTGAAAATAGAGCCATATTCTGCCTGTAGAAATGTTGGGTCAAACATAATGCATACAATAGCACAGATGCCTTCACCACAAATGGCTACAAAACTATCTCATATCCCAAGCTTATCAACAAGCTAATGTTGCAGCCAGCTGAAATGTTCTCCAGGTCACAAAGTCAACCTCACATGATGATGTGATACCAGTTTTCAAGGACAGTAAATATTCTCTTCCCAGAGTATATGATGGGACCAAGGTGATGATGTAGTACATGGTTTTAATAATACTTTTGCTTTTCAATGTTTGCCATTTCAAACCATGAGCTGGTTCAAATAATATTTGCCTTGATTTTATGTTCTCATTTGTTTTATCAGTAGGCCTACAGGTTTGAAGCTTTTGTGCTTTTCTTTGCCACAGTCCACTTTGCACTATATGAAATATTTCAGGATTGCACTTTTAACTCTCTTGAAATGTTCTCACTTGCTTGGTTTCAAAACATAACAAATGCCATAATCTGTTCATTGGGGACCATCAATGCTATTTTTCATTGCTGTTGCCGGCCACTATTGCTCATGTAAACCTACTGCTGCTGCGCCCCCTGTAATCTCAGATGCACCCTGAGTCATTTTGTTCTGGAACCGAGCCTGTACATGGCCATATA
>NW_011362827.1:0-2065 GCF_000735185.1 Notothenia coriiceps
AGGAGTCTGGGACGCGAAAATTAGAGAACTGACAAACGGCTCATTTCGGAAGACTCGCGCGCGTCGACTTGACGCCGGGGGGGGCGGCTGCCCTCCCCGACAGGCGCATAGGCGCGAGGGCCCGCTCATCACTGCGCGCACGTCTGTTTTAATTCTCTATGTTGCTTTAACGGTCCAAACTTGAACCTGTTATTTCTGATGACCACATGAAAATCTACCTTTTGATCAATTAAAAACAGCTTTAACCACACCTGTCACATTACAATTCCAGCGTTACATAAACAGCTTAATTTAGAAGAGGAGATCAAGACAGAGAGTAGGAATGAGAGTGGGAAGAAGGGAGAGCCAGTGAGTGTGGAAAGAGGATATATAGACAGAAAAGGCTAAGCCTCAGGCAGGCTCCTAGGCCCTGAAAAATGGAAAGTTGTAAAGAGCCGTTAGCACTACAATAGTGCTCTTAATAGTTGCTTGAATATATCATTTGTATCCTAGGAGTGTTCCTTTCATTTATTTGTCTTAGTACAAGGAACATTTATCCTAACCAACTTAATCTCTTAATGTTAACACTTATCTCTATGAACAGTTATCTGCTTATGAATACAGAATCTGTAGGCAACTGGTTAAGATTTTGATATTGCAGTAGGTAGTACTGACCAATCAGTAGTGTTTGAGTGGGCTTTAATTGCATTCAGGTGTGGAAAGCAAAGGAAGAGGAAGACATTGGTAGAAATGCAATCTTGAAATCCATCTGTCACTGTGATGCCAATTTAAAGAAAAATATAGATATCCGGTCGTAAGTTTTGTCTTAAGGCCAGACACTACAGGTGAATAGGGTACAAATGTTTAACTTAAAGATATCAGCTATACATTTATCCAGTTAATTACTTACATTAAGACAATTGTTTTTTGTATTACAAGTTTTCTGAAATAGCATGTTTAAATATGCAAATTAGCCATAATCTCATTAAATATGCGTATATTTTAATATATTTCAGGAACACAATTCTAAACATTGGATAATGTCAGGTTCAAAACTCTTGTTTCATTTTGTAGTCATACAGATGTAGCACCTCATTTCGGACGCCCCTACCCATGTGGGTCCGTGATCTGCACGGGGTTGGCCTCTGCTGAAAGGAAAACCCCCCCGCAGGACTTGATACGCCCCCTTGATAAATACATTTAATTATAATGAAACCAGCTGCAATGGATCATGGATCCACCAGGGGGAGCAGTGATTAAAAAGCTGCCACACTGGAACTTTTGTGAAATAAACAGCTGATAGATCTACAGGTATCTGATATAGCAGATATTTGTTAAGATCCATATGTCACGGATAGGATCATATTCTGTGCTAAAAAAGAGACATGTAATAATTTTTAAAAAATCACCATGTTTTTATTTAACAAAATTGTGTTTTTTAATCCACGTTGGCGTAAGTACAAAACCATCGGTTTGTTTTTTCATCAGGAAATGCAGACCAGCTCAAACAAACGATTTTTAATCATCATCCAATGTATCATATGTTCGCGAATAGACATGAATGCACTAATGCATGTAGTTTAATCCACGTGAGTTTACAACTACAAAAATAATAGGTTTGTTTTTATATCACATCCGACCGGAGGAAAATGCAGCACGGCTCTCACTACAGATAATCCTAATTTAAATCATCATCTTCACCGCGATCATTTATGTTTATGTTCGCCGAATAGACATGAAACCACTAACAAATATGAATATACTGTAGTCAACTTCATTAAAACGTTATTAACTTGCCCAAACTCAGTAATTCACTAAAAAGAGGTTCATTTTTAATGAAGCCTCGTCATCTCACCACGGGCAAACAATAATATATACAGTGTTAATAGTTTACTGTATTATTAGTGTCTAATATTACTGCTATAACAATCACACATTGAGTTAATTGTTGTCCAATGTTAAAATCTTTAAAGAGTCCGAATGAAACGGCAGCTCTCAGGTGATCTGTGTGTTTACACACCTAATGGTGTGTACCGCCATTAGGTGTACACACCTACTGGCCCATCAGCCATGGCCCCCACCCCCC
>NW_011362828.1:0-3656 GCF_000735185.1 Notothenia coriiceps
GATAATATAACATGTTAATGAGGTGATAATATAACATGTTAATGAAGTGAGAATATAACATGTTAATGAAGTGAGTTAATAACCTGTTAATGAGGTGATAATATAACATGTTAATGAGGTGATAATATAACATGTTAATTGCTATATAACAGGTCAATGAGATGAATTACAAACATGTTAATGAGGTTAGTTAATCACATGGAGTTAAGTTACTAACCTGTCAATGAGGTGAGAATATAACATATAAACTGTTAATGAGGTGAGTTAATAACATGTTAATGAGGTGAGAATATAACATGTTAATGACGTGAGAATATAACATGTTAATGAGGTGAGAATATAACCTGTTAATGTGGTGATAATATAACATGTTAATGAGGTGATAATATAACATGTTAATGAGGTGAGAATATAAGATGTTAATGAGGTGAGAATATAACAAGATAATGAGGTGAGAATATAACATGTTAATGAGGTGAGAATATAACATGTTAATGAGGTGAGAATATAACATGTTAATGAGGTGAGAATATAACCTGTTAATGAGTTGAGAATATAACATGTTAATGAGGTGAGAATATAACATGTTAATGAGGTGAGAATATAACCTGTTAATTGCTATATAACAGGTCAATGAGATGAATTACAAACATGTTAATGAGGTTAGTTAATCACATGGAGTTAAGTTACTAACCTGTCAATGAGGTGAGAATATAACATATAACATGTTAATGAGGTAAGAATATAACATGTTAATGGATATATAACATTTTAATGAGATGAATTACAAACATGTTAATGAGGATAGTTAATGATATGTTAATGAGGTAAGTTAATAACATGTTAATGAGGTGATAATGTTACATATAACATGTTAATGGCTATATAACATGTCAATGAGATGAGTTAATCACATGTTATTGTATATATTACATGTTAATGAGGCGAGTTAATAACAATTTAATGAAGGGAGTTAACAACATGTTAATGACATAAAGACAATATGAAAGACAATTTTTTTTGGAGTCCATAAAAATTGTGATTTATTCCATTAAATTATGAACATGTTTAATGTTACAGAGCAGCCCAACAATCACACAAACAGCTCGTTGTACTTCCTGTTTGTGGTTTTAAAGTGAGTGAACACATGAGGAGCACATTTTATAATTTCTTCTTAAAAAAACAAAGGGAATGAAATAAATGTACAGGTTCCATAAACTATGAAATTAACTTTGAATGAGACTGGATATTAATTGTATAGACCTATTGAAAGATAAGATTCTCTTCAATGTAAAATAAGCACATGACTCTACTGACCAATCACACAGCTCTGTGTGTGCAGCGTGTTCAGACTGAGTGTGTGTTTCACACGTGTGTTTAGCATGCGTTTCATATGATTTATTATCTTTAAATCTGACGCCGGCTGGTCCTGGACCGTCTCTTGGACGTGCGGCTCCTCACCGCAGCTTTTGGCTGCGGCATGATTGGCTCAGGGGAGAGGGCAGGGCTAGGCTGGGCGGGGCTTATGGTGACATGGGCGGGGATCTGGGGAGAGGGGGCGGGGCTCTGTGGTTTGGCTGAGCGAGACTTCTTCTCTCCTTCTTCAGAGTCGCGGCTCCCGTCTTCTGTTGAAATCGGGGTCAATATTTAATAAAGATAAAAAGATGAGGCATGTTCAACAGTACGTAACATACATTACAGTACCTCACATATATAGAAGTGACATCGCTGCATGCTTCACTGCAGAGCGTTTCATGTTCTTTTAGGCTATGACTCATCAACACTTTTTCGGGTCTAAAAGGATTTGTGACCATTTCTTAAAATGATGTCTTGCTATTAGATGCACAGTATTATATTATATAATTATAGACTGTTTATTCTCTTTTATTTACATTTTGAATCATTTTAAAGTACATTCAATGAAGAAACATGTTTGAAAATGCCCTTTTCAAACTTTCTGAATTTGCATTGATCTTAATAGTCCTGAGAATAATGTTCAACTTTTCTGTCCAAACATTCATTTAATTCTGAAATCTAACACTTTCACACCATGCAACTAAATTGCTTTATGTATTACACACTGTGGGGATTTTAATTTTATTTTGAAAGCTAAAATATATCTGAAATATAAATACTTCACCAGTGTTAAAAACATGTAATAAACAAATATAGAGAAAAACCCACCAACAACTCTGACAGTGATCCATTCATGTTTTTCATAAATAATGTCAGAAGACTCACAAGGAAGAATAAATATGGCACGTTGAAATAAAATAAAATGTTTTTATCTCACCATCGTCTTCCACACTGTTCGCAGCAGCTGGACCTGATTCTGAAAACAATCAACCAATCAATCAATCAATAAATCAATCAATCAATCAATCAATCAATCAATCAATCAACAATTAAATATATCAAATAATACGTGACAAATGTGTCAATCAATCGATACATTAATGAATCAACCAACCTTAATAAAAACACAAACAGAGATAAACAGATGTAAACAGGTGTAAACAACAGATGTAAACAGATGTAAACAGGTGTAAACATGTGTAAACACATGTAAACAGGTGTAAACAACAGATGTAAACAGATGGACGTACCTGGTGCCGTCACATGATTGGCTGCTGGAGCTATAGAGACATGACAACATTGAAATAATAAAAGTGAATGAGAGGAATAATAAATATTAATGTGGTTCTGATTTCAGACTCAAGAGTATCCAGTCTTACCGGAAGGATCCAAAGAAACAGCGTTTATACTCGCTGAAACAACAACAACAACATGAACAACAACAACAGCATGAACAAAAATAACATCCACAACAACATGAACAACAACAATAACAAATCAATAACACACAGGAGCATAAGTAAATGCTTTAGTTGACACAGAAAACATTACATGCACATTATTTAAAAATGATCTTCGCATGGCACTGAATGCATGTTGTGAGCTCATGACCTCTGACCTGTGGACAGTTTGTGACTCACCTGTGGGGACTTCATCAGAAGTGGAGTCTTTATCTGAAGGACAGAGAGACAGACAGATGAGGAGAGAGACAGGTGAGAAGAGAGACAGGTGAGAAGAGAGACAGGTGAGGAGACAGACAGGTGAGAAGAGAGACAGGTTAAAGGACAGACAGGTGAGAAGAGAGACAGGTGGGAAGAGAGACAGGTGAGAAGAGAGACAGGTTAGAAGAGAGACCGGTGAGAAGAGAGACAGGTTAGAAGAGAGACAGGTGAGCAGAGAGACAGGTGAGAGACAGACAGGTGAGAAGAGAGACAGGTGAGAAGAGAGACAGGTGAGAAGGGAGACAGGTTACAGGACAGACAGGTGGGAAGAGAGACAGGTTAGAAGAGAGACAGGTTAGAAGAGAGACAGGTGAGAAGAGAGACAGGTGGGAAGAGAGACAGGTTAGAAGAGAGACAGGTGAGAAGAGAGACAGGTGAGAAGAGAGACAGGTGAGAAGAGAGACAGGTTAGAAGAGAGACAGGTTACAAGACAGACAGGTGAGAAGAGAGACAGGTGAGAAGAGAAACAGGTTACAGGACAGACAGGTGAGAGAGACAGACAGGTGGGAAGAGAGACAGGTGAGAAGAGAGACAGGTGAGAAGAGAGACAGGTGAGAAGAGAGACAGGGAAGTTAGGGA
>NW_011362829.1:0-1735 GCF_000735185.1 Notothenia coriiceps
AACGGCAAAAATCGGAGACAAAAACATTTCATTTTTATTGCTATAAAACCAAAGCTGTGTTTCTAGACATAAGACTTTACATTGTAATGTTAACAACGCTTCTTAGCTAGTTATTAAATGAAACAGTCTATCAGTGTTGTACCTAAACCATAAATGTCCAGACGTGCATTCATGAACATACAACACATGTACGTAAAAGTAAACAAAGCAAACAATGTGATATTTTTCATCACCAGTGGTTATTTATGTTAACGTTTTTCTCACCTAAGAATATAATTGTTCATTTTAAAGAGAATTCACTTTTCTGTGGCACACACACATTGGAAGTGTGTTTTAATCTGTTCTGTACAGCTCTCACTTTTATTATATTTGATAGTTTATTGGACATTTAACTATAACTTCTTATGCTTATATAAATATTTGTATTTTGTTTTATTTTAAATATTTTCTTGGCACATTCCTTCTTTAACTTCTTATATTTATATACATTTTTTATTTTTTTATTACATTTAATTCTGGGATAAAATGGAAGTACTGACAAGAAACCTAATTTTCCACAGGATAAAAAAATGATTGTGATTTAACATCCAGAACGTAATTTGTTATAAGTCATTATTGTTAAGTACATTTATTTAATTTAACATATTTAAATTGGTACATTTTTTAACAGAACAACAGTTTTAAATGATCATAAAAATAACCGACCAGGAACAGCTGATGGCGAAAGGCTCTGTTCTTATGTCTCACCATTTTGTTGTTGTTTCTGGTTGATCTCCTTTAGTGACGGATGGCACGACCAACCTGTTGCTAGGTAACCACACCAACATGCTGCAGGTTTACCAGGATGTGACTCTGAAGTGGGCGGCACAGCTCTCCTTTGTGCCCGTGGCCATTCGCGTCGCCAACTTCCCGTGAGTACCACCTTCAGAAGAACATCTGATGAACCAAACTGTATCTCTGAGGAAACAAAGGGTTACTGAAACACAGTGAGAGAAAAGCAGTTTCCTCAGGACTACTGCAACCATCGGGAAGGATTGGCGAATGATGTTGATAATTACCTAATTGGTGCAGTGATGATGTATTTGTGTAGTCCGACCCTTGCATCTTGGAATCAATCGGACACATCTAAAACATTGCTTTGTATTCATTAGCTGATTTGACAGTATACACATTGTACACAACACGTGGATACACACACACACACACACACACACACACACACACACACACACACACACACACACACACACACACACACACACACACACACACACACACACACACACACACACACACACACAGCAGATGTGTTTATCAGCTTGTGAAACCCAGTGTGTGACTTTTATCGGGAAATTCCCTTGCAATGTCTTCCATCTGGACCAATCAGAGCAGAGCAGGGAGGGGCCAATCAAAGAACTCCAATCAAACCACAATTTGACACAATTAAAAACGCAAAAGACAAACAAGGCTGAAAAACGATGTGGTTTTCAGTGTGTGTGTGTGTGTGTGTGTGTGTGTGTGTGTGTGTGTGTTTTAGATGTAGGAGATACTGTGTGTCTGGGTAGCTGTTTGGTTTAGTTTGAGGCTGTGTTGTTTTAAAGCACTTGATAGCCATCGTCTTGTCGGTGGGAGAGGAACACAGACACACACACACACACACACACACACACACACACACACACACACACACACACACACACACACACACACACACACAATACAAACACACACAACA
>NW_011362830.1:0-4384 GCF_000735185.1 Notothenia coriiceps
CAATTATATATAATAAATAAAACAAATTAATTAAATTATAATAAATTAATTAAATCACACACAACCAAAACAATAAATTAAATAGAGTCAGGCTGGAAAACAGAGCTCTCTCTCTCACATATATATATAAATATAAATAAATAAAAATAAATAAATATGAGCACACATTATCTCACAAGCAAAAAAAAACCTCCTTAAAACAACAGTCAAGTGTACAGTCCACTGTCAAAGACCCAGATGCCTCAATAGGCCATATCCAAATCTGTTTTTCTAAGTTTTCGAGCAAGGAACACCAACATGTTTGCATTGTCGGGCAAATGCATCTTTGATTGTAAACTGTCGTGATGGTGGGGGCTCTCCATCTCCAGCTGCCGAGTTTGCTACCAGCTGGGAAAACGGAATGGAGTGGATGTGTTTTAGGTGTAGTTTAAAATGCGTGGTATTGCCTGCTTTTGTCGCTACCTTTTTTAAACCAATGCGACACACCGCCCGGCTCATTCAAGTCCGTAGGTTGGCCTCGTTGATTTGGTTTGAATCCAAAATACTGCCACACCGGAGAATCGAGATGTGTAGTTAGGTTTTGTAACCAATTCCATTTCACTTTAAATTCCCCGCGAGTAAGTCACACGTTGTCTCCCGCTTCTCGCTATATTATTAATTTGGCTGCTACGCTGCTGCACGTGCAGTGTCCTGACCTGGCTGTGTGTCAGCCCCGCCCCTCACAGCGCGCCTGGCAGCCACAGCGCTCCAAGCTAAAATGCTGGTCACATCTTTATGTAAACGGCAATTTATCGAGCTCAGAAAAGTTATAGAGTCCATTTTTATTTATCGTACGATAAGTCAATTTATCGATTATCGCGACAGGCCTATGCACAACACGGCCCAACACCGGCGCTAACAGTTCACGAGCCCCCCCCGTAGACAGTTCACGAGTGTGCTCTTCCCCCTCGCCAGTTGTGTACAGACCGACGGGTAATAATGGATTTTGACAGAAATTTTACGATCCTGTCCGTCAAAAATTACGGGCAGCGAAAAAGTCTAGCGCAACCTCTGGAGCCAACATGTTTGTATTGCTGATGAAGTGCTGCAAGATGGCAGAAGGATTAGACATAGAAGATAACATAAGTCTGATCATCTCATAGTGAGCCAGGCTAAGCCTCTCATGGGAAAGGTCTTTGGTACAAAGGGCACCAACTTTAGGAGTCATACTGACTCTTATGATTCACATGAAAGAGGACTGATGTTCACACTGGAGGAAATGAGTTTGTCCACCATTGCTGACCATTTATTGAGTTATTCATTTGCATTTCCAGGTAGAATGATGATTGGTTGTAAGGCATAAGAAATCGTAAATATATATTTCCATTGTTCTATGAATAGTGTTTACAAAGTTTGATATCTTTATCCATCCTTAAAACTAAATTAAACAACCAAATCCATTGTGGTGAAAATCAAATCCATCCCAAAGAAAATACAACTCTAAAGCAGAACACAAGGCAATACGTCATTATATAATTGTTCCTGCTTTACAGCACCCTGGTCAATACCCTATTCTCTAACTAAGAGGCTTAAGGTCTGCCTGGGAAGGCTATAGTGGCCACGGTTTAGTTTCCCACTTACATATACAGTAGATTTCTGTGCTCGCTTTCATTTTGAAAATGTCTAATTTCAGTGTGACTGGACATCAGGTCCTTAAGCCTGGCGGTGTTCATACAATATGCATTTCTTGTGTTCTGCATGTTTGAAATGCAGCTGCATTGCTTTTGGTCTTCCCTTCTCTCTGCTTGGATGAACATTTATCAAACCTGACGTGACTGCGGACCCTCCCTCATCTGATTTTCATCATTATGTTTTCATATGAATAGATTACGCCAATACATTTAATACAGAACTTAATGCCATTGTGTTAAGAATATAAATACATTCACGGTATTGATCATGCCTGTAATCATTGATATATGACAACAATACAATTGACTCGGGAGTTCCTTCCATTAAACCAAATACTCCAAAAAGGTCTCCAAGCTGTGCCAACAAATGACAACTGTCAAACAGTGCAGAGACACTGTGGGTAAGCACTAGAAACAAATAACGTCTGCGAGAAAGATGGCTGTGTAACATTGAAAGAAAAAGCTCTAGAGGAGCAGCAAAAACAAGATCAAAATGAGTCAGTCGGAAACCCTTCGAGAAATAACAAGGAAGAGGAAATTAACATATCCATCATCAATTCTGACAATAAAAAACCCTTCACTCCAACCAAACAGCACGTACTCGTGGCTTATGAAATTGCAAGTCATCAGTCAAGGTCAACCAATATTTGGCTTTGGCCGGTGTTACTTTCCCTTTATACGTGTAGTGTGCAAAGAAATGTCATGGTGGCAAAAGCAGGTTTGTTACAATCTAAATTAATACTTTGAAAAGCAATCTTTTACAGTGGTTGCAGCATCACATTACACTGCTTGTTGTGATGATATCGTTGGGAACTGAAACTTGATTCCAAATTTGAAACCAATACAAAATGGCAAGAACTAATAATATTATTGTTCTGCTTATCGAATGCAACCACAATAACCGGTACTTTTTCTGGACTGGATGACTATGTGCAAAGTGATACCCTTTGTTCTGTTTTGTCTCTGCACTAATACGTTGATGAGTTGTGAAGTTGAAAAAGGCAGGCAGTAGCATTCTCCCAAATGAACAACGCTTACATTTCTTGGGGACCAGCATCCCTTTGGGTTTTAGATGAGTTGTGTATTGTATAAATTTGTTTGTCATTGTTTTTTCCCCCTGATCACCCATTGGAGAAGGCTTGCCATCACGGGCTACTTTGTATGAGTGTGCTGGTCAACCCTGAATCTAAAAGCAAAGTTAGGGCAAAGCTGATCTGCCTCCACAAATTGGCTTTAATATCTTTATTATGTTCATGTCTGTCTGACGTAGACAAGGCTGAAACAAGCTTCATTGTATTCCACAGTGACGTCAACAACACTTTCTCAAATGTTCAGAGATTTTTAACTAGAAGTGCTCAGGTGCCACACATAAAGACAAAGCTGGTTGCAGCACTTCTTATCGAGATGGACGCACATGCTCCCTCCCCATTGGGAACAACTGAAAAGACGCTGGCACAGAAATAACCCGCTATGCTGACTAATGCCATGACACAGTTGCCGCAGATTTGTAGGCTACACATGCATATGAATGTGCTGTTCCACCACATACCAAAAGGGGCTTCATTGGATTGAGATCTGGTGACATCTTTAAATACTAAATTATGAATAACTAACTAACAAAAAGCATAATATTCAGGGTTAAATGCAGGAAGAAAAGTGCAGGTTGAATAGTACGTATAGCAGAGTATGTATAATGCACACAGAGAAACTTTATGGTGCTTTGTTGCTAAATATATTACATATCCGTACCACATTCTCAAACTATAACCTTTGGGACAAGGTCATAGTGTGAGCTTTCTTATTCATTCTTAGACAAATTATGTAATGCATAATTACATGCATTAATGTAATTAAAACTAAATCCAAACTAAACTAAATTCAATAAGGATTAGATTTAGTTGCCAATCCTTATTGGCAGCTAAATCCTTGGTTGCCAACAAGGATGTTCATTCTCAATGGTAGTTGAATATTGATGTCTTTGCACTAACCCAGGGGTCGGCAACCCGCGGCCCACGGGCCGCATGTGGCCCTTTAAGCCCTCTGCTCTGGCTCCCTTGAGCTTAGACAAAAATAAGAAGGATATAAAATAAAAGTATTTGTAGGACTATTTATATTTTGTTGCATGGTTGAAAATGTTTCGTATCTTGTATTTTGAGGTGATACTGTGACACATAAATAAAAAACAAAACGGTTTTAATTAGGTCAACTAAAATATGCGTCACATCCTGCTACGGTCCCGCGCGAGCGCCTTTTCTTGGAGGCACTTGCGCGGGGACCCCCGGCTCGATGAGCGAACTATGGATAAATCAAAGAAAAGTACCGGAGGAACACAGGATTTAATTCTGTGTGGACAGAGTTATATGCTTTCACAGCAAACGATGCTGGTTTACCGGTATGTTTGATATGTAGAGAGAAGTTGTCAACGGTGCTGCAGCCTTTACGTATCGAGGAACAACAAGGGAGAGGAAGACAGCTGACGATCTTCAGTCATAATTCAATGGGGTATGTAATTTATTTCAGAAAACACTTTTTGTTATATTCCATGGAATGCTCTTAACGTCCCGATAGCAATGAATATATTAAATGCTTTGACAATAAATACATACAAAAATGAATCTCTGGAAGCCGTGGCGCTGTAAAAAGCACGACCAATCATCTTAGCCGGCCCGGCTAAAATAACTGGATGGCCTACCTGCCTGTCAGCCTTCCATCTG
>NW_011362831.1:0-5511 GCF_000735185.1 Notothenia coriiceps
TTTAGTCCTGAAACTGTCCCTCAGTCTGGTGGTTTTAGACCTGAAACTGTCCCTGAGTCTGGTGGTTTTAGACATGAAACTGTCCCTCAGTCTGGTGGTTTTAGACCTGAAACTGTCTCTGAGTCTGGTGGTTTTAGACCTGAAACTGTCTCTGAGCCTGGTGGTTTTAGTCCTTATGCTGCGGTGCCGCCTGCCAGACGGCAGCAGACTGAACAGTTTGTGGCTGGGGTGATGGGGGTCTTTGATAATCCTGAGGGCTTTCTTCCTGAGCCGTTGGGAGTATAGGTCCATTCTGACTATTTATTGATTTCCTTTTATTCGTATGTTAGTATGTTATTATATATGTTGCATCGCTGGAGGAGCTCAGGTCAGAAGAATTGCATTTCTCCACTGAAGCTGCTGAGCATGAAAATAACACCTTTGAATCTTTGGAGAAAAAAACACCATGGGTCAGGCCGTAATCTCTGTGAACACAATCTGTGGCAACAAGGAGCTTTTGGTATTAACAAGTTCTGGTTTCTGATTGTAGTCCCAGAAGAATAGACCAATCAGGTTTGAGCGGGTTTTGTTTCAATAAAAGTCAACGTTAATTTATATAGCCCAATATCCAACATTTGTCCAAGGGGGTTTTACAGTTGATACAGAATACACCAGCCTCTGTCCTTACACCCTCACATCGGACAAGTGATAGGTCCTAAAGGAACCCCCAAGGTAACGGTTAACGGGGAAACATGAACCAAGGTACAATATGTAAACAGTGAGAGAGCGACAGAAGAGTAAAGCTTAGACCAAAAAGATGACCATGCATCTATCAGCTATAACCTGCAGTGATCCGGACCTTTACCGGCTGGTGCAGAACTGATATGGCTTTTACTCTCAGAGCCTCCTTCAGACAGCAGGATACATCTTACAATCAAGACTACATGCGAACACATCATGAACACGTGATGATATAACTTTACCAGACAAGCATTTTTACTGAAAGGCTCTTGAATGCATCATAATGCAACTCTACCGGCTGCTAACAGCGTTACATCTGACGGTGCTGCCGGACCCTTTGGTTCCTGCGGTTCTGTAGGAAAACCAGTCAGGTCCCATTTTCAGTCCGTTTTGGTGGTTTCTGGTACCTGAGCTGTGCTGGCTGGACGGGGTCTGTTTCCCCATGTAGCGACTCTTGCGGTTGTCCTTCCTCGTCGGTCCTGCAATAAGATAGCAAGTCAGGAAGTGAGGGGTGTCGTGTCAAATGATCATATCATCTTTTATAACATATAGTCTTATACTCTGATTTCCTTTCACTCTGTTAAAGTTTATTTGTAGTCTTGTGTGTTTAACAGAGACAGATGTTAGGGTTTACACATCAGGAGGCAAAGGAAGAGCAAAGGGGGATTAAAGGGTTAAGGACTGGGGGGTTAATGGTTTGATGATGGGATGGAGGAGCAGCTGGTTCCTCATGCATACACAGAGAGACTGAAAGCAGAACCAGAGGAGGAGGAGGAGGAGGAGGAAGAGGAAGAGGAAGAGGAGGGAGACATTCTGCTCCTGCTCCTCTCTCTCTCCTCTGAGGAGGAGGAGAAGGAGGAGGAGGAGGAGGAGGAGGAAGCTGCTCTGCTCCTGCATTTCAGATCCATCTCACTTTATATTGACTTTCTTTATTTTCTTTATTACATAACAAAAGACAGACTTTGTCCACAAATCATTTATCAGTTTCTCTTAAGAATTTCCTCCACAAGGCGCAGCACACAGGAAGTGAGGGGCAGCACGCAGGAAGTGAGGGGCAGCACGCAGGAAGGTGAGGGCAGCACAGCAGGAAGGTGGGGGCAGCACGCAGGAAGTGAGGGCAGCACGCAGGGAAGTGAGGGCAGCAACACCGAAGTAGGCAGCACGGCAGGAAGGTTGAGGGCAAGCACGCAGAATCGAGGGCAGCCACGCCAGGAAGTGGAGGGCAGCACGCAGAAAGTTGAGGGCACCACGCAGGAAGTGATGGGCAGCACGCAGGAAGTTGATGGGCAGCACACAGGAAGAAGGGGCGCGCAACGCAGAAGGAGGGCAAGCGACACAGAAGTATGGGAGCAACCAGGAGAGTGAGGGGCAGCACACAGGAAAGGGGAGCACACAGAAGTGAGGGGCAGCACACAGAAGTAAGGGACGCACACAGCAATGAGGGCAGCACCAGGGAAGTGATGGCAAGCACACAGGAAAGGAGGGCAGCACACAGGAGAGGTAAGGGGAGCAACAGGAAGTGAGGGCGCAGCACACAGGAATGGATGGGATCACACAGAAGCTGAGGGGGAGCACACAGGGGCCGTTTCTCAATGTTGAGTAAAGCTGCTGCAGAGCAACTATTTCAAGTATACTGCGTCATCGAGTGGCGCAGAAGGACTCCATTCAAACAGTCCTTCGGCGCCACTCGATGATGCAGTATACTTGAAATAGTTGCTCTGCAGCAGCTTTACTCAACATTGAGAAACGGCCCGAAGGTGTAGAACTGGTGGCAAGTCCAGTCAGAACTTACTGGAGTTTTTGGGCAGACCCGGTCCGACGGAGACCTGCAGGACCTTCCCGCTGGGCTTAAAGACCACCTCGTCCCCCTGACCCGCCTGGAACTGGATCTGCCGGGACCCCGAGGAGCTGAACGGACCCCAGCCCCCCTTCTTCACCTTGAACTCCAGACTGTGGGAGGACAGAGGACAGAGGATCAGTTCAGTGTGGAGACACACAGGTTGTTAATGTCACAGGAGAGCGGTCACTGACAGGTTGTTGAACTTCAGCGGCAGCTTCTTCTCCGTTTTCTCCTGGACGCGTTTCACCAGCAGACTCAGGAACTCCGTCTTAAAGACGCTCTGAAGGACGCTGTCGTACTCTTCCTCATGGACGATGAAGAAGTCGTCCTGCAGCGTACTGACAGACAGGTAGACAGACAGGTAGACAGACAGGTAGAGAGACAGGTAGAGAGAGAGGTAGAGAGACAGGTAGAGAGAGAGGTAGAGAGACAGACAGTCATACAGAGAGACAGACAGACAGGTAGAGAGACAGGTAGAGAGAGAGGTAGAGAGACAGGTAGAGAGAGAGGTAGAGAGACAGGTAGAGAGACAGGTAGAGAGAGAGGTAGACAGACAGGTAGACAGACAGGTAGAGAGAGAGGTAGAGAGACAGGTAGACAGACAGGTAGAGAGACAGGTAGAATGATAGGTAGAGAGACAGACAGACAGACAGACACGACAGACAGGTAGACAGACAGAGAGAGACAGACAGGTAGAGAGAGAGGTAGAGAGACAGACAGACAGACAGGTAGAGAGAGAGGTAGAGAGACAGACAGACAGACAGACAGACAGAGAACAAGAATGATACAAGTCATCATTCACCAATCCATACAGAGTAATGCTTTTTTGAAGGCAAGCTAACAGTCACACAGCATTGGCCATCCGGAGCACCTCAGGTTACAGAATATTGCCCAATGAAACATCTACATGTGGACAGCTGGGCTGGCATCGAACCAACAACCTTCTGGGTGAAAGAGGACCGTGCACCCTCACAGCCAGTCGCCCCACAAATCCCCATTTGAGTTCTCATTCAAGACCTTCACTCAACATTCTAGTACTTCTAGTTCTAGTTCAGCTTTGTCTAAAATCGTAGATTTTGCCTTATTTTCAATTCCTAGACCTGGTTCCAGTCCCACCTCCAAATCTGGTTCTATTCCTAGTGAAGTCCTAGTTCTAGTTCTTGTTTTTAGTTCTGATGAAAGTCTTTTCCTGGACTAGTTTCGGTTGCAGGTTTGTCCCTGGTGGTCGGTGCAGCTCTTGCTCTAAGTGTAGGCATGGTCCTATTCCTAGTTCTGGCTCTAGTCATAGTTCTAGTTCCAGTTCTCGGTTCTGGTTGTGAACAGTGGTGTACCTCAGGGACACGGACTGGATCTTGTTGATCTCGATCTTCCTCTTCAGAACCTCCTGGATCTGGCCTTTATCCGGACCCTGCTTCACCTTCTCTCGACCAATCAGGTACAGGAACTTGGGGGTCAGGATGAGGTCCCGCTTCACCGTCTGAACAGAAGCAGAGTATTATAAAGGCAAACAGAGGAAGTCTGAAACGTAAACCCTTTCTTTCTGGCCGGAGTCCTGACCCTGAATCTGCGGTCGAACTTCACCACCACGTCGGCGAAGTCGATCCTCTCTCTGCGGCCGACGAACTGCCGGATCTCGGGGTGGTTGTCGGTGCCGAGGTAGTCGCCCACAAAGTTCCTGTTGATGCTGTTCCTGCGGCGCTCCTTCTTGTTTAGCAGCACGTCGGAGGCTGGAGGGAACAGAGGTCTGTTAGTGGAGAGGAGGACGTAACGTAGAGACCCTGAACCTGAACCCCAAAGAAGACCTCTTACCTTCCTCCCTCATCTTCACGTACTTCCGGACAGCGATGTGTTTACGCCAGGCCTTCTGGATGACCCGAGCGTAACCGTTATACTTCCTCTCCCTCATCTCCTCCAACAGGAAGAGCTGCACATAAGAACACATCAGAAACACCCTCTGGGAACTACAATACCCACAATGCCTCTGTACCATGAACAGAACTACTGGTGACTTCTACAGTTCTGTCCCAGTGGTGTTTTTCCGACCCAGATGAGATTTAACCACCCTAACCACTTCTGCATCAACGCATCTCAGCTGACTCATGGATGTTTAAGGAGAACACCCCCATGGTAACAACAACAACAACATCTACTGTCCCTCGGTCAAAAACGGTATGGTCTGGTTATCAGTCGGTGTTAGCCATGTTAGAGTTAGTCTGAAACAAGAGGAACATCTCCTCTGACACAGCTGGAGAGTCA
Organism: Notothenia coriiceps; assembly: GCF_000735185.1. Taxonomy (NCBI): domain Eukaryota; kingdom Metazoa; phylum Chordata; class Actinopteri; order Perciformes; family Nototheniidae; genus Notothenia; species Notothenia coriiceps. The sequence continues at coordinate 4,817 of NW_011362831.1, forward strand.
CAGAGTACATTTACTTAAAAACGTGACAAACAAAGAAGGATCCGTCAGGCTACAGATTGGTTTATAGTGTGCTCTTCTTAAATCCATGGTGAGTTCATATTAACGGGTTAATGAACATTTACTCAGCTCCACAGATCTGAGATTGACTTTGAAAAGTCTCTATGAAGCGACTTCAGATTCACCTCAGTCATTAAAACACTGAGGTGACGCTGCGTCATGGGAAGTGGGCTTTGTTAAATCTAAACTGGGCAGGAAAACGACAGATGTGTCAAGGTTAACAGAGTGTGTGTGTGTGTGTGTGTGTGTGTGTGTGTGTGTGTGTGTGTGTGTGTGTGTGTGTGTGTGTGTGTGTGTGTGTGTGTGTGTGTGTGTGTGTGTGTGTGTCGTACCGACTCCGGGGCCTTGATGAACACCTTGCTCTTGCCCAGCTGGAACTGGTCCTGGTCCATGTGGACGGAGCTGAGGAGGTGCAGGCCCCCCTGCCGCTGGTCTCCGCTCCAGCGGGGCCACGACTCCTTGGTGAGAATGGCGTACCTGCAGGAAACAGACCAATCAGCACCAGGACCCTCATAGTCAGAGAGAGAGACACACCCTTTACTCAAGTAGAAGTAAAGAAGTATGGGCTTTGAAGTGTACTTCAGTAAAAAGTACCCATAACTAGCAGGTACTAGTACAGGTATTTGTGTTCAACATGT
>NW_011362832.1:0-2816 GCF_000735185.1 Notothenia coriiceps
ATCAGAAATTGGCATTTGAACTAGTTCAAATTCCAACTCCCATTGAAATGGATGAGAAAAACGATGCAAATCTCACTTTTTAAAATCGCATTTCTGATATCAGAAATACACATTACAACTAGTTACAATTGAATTTGTGATATCAAGAATTTGCATTCGAAATAGTTAAAATTATATTTTTGATATCAGAAATAAACATTATTACTAGGCATAGTAAGAATTGCATTTTTGATATCAAGAACTCGCATTCTTACTAGTAAGAATTGATTTTTTGATATCCTCCAGAAATGAATAAAAGCTAAATCGGCTTGCCATACCCCCCTGCCTCCAGCTGTAATGTCGTCATGTCCCGCCCCCTCCGCTGTGTCCTCTGTGTCGTCAGTCTGGAGGGGGAGGAAAGGAGGAGGAGAGGGGGACGGGTTACACCGGTACCTCACATCCCATACCGGATTTACCGGACTCCACCTGTCGCGCGCGCTGTGTTTTTTTCCCTGTCCGTGTCGTAACCGAGTCATAACCGCGCGCGCTGTGAAGCTGTGACATATGACGGCACGAGACACAGGCGCGAGACCTGGCTCTTGTTTATTTTTTTTGGGAAAGCAGGGAAAATTAACCGACAGGTGAAATGACCACTTCGGCTCCCTTCGCCTGCTTCATGTTTTGAATTGTTCCCACGGACAGAGGAGGAAACGTCGACCATAATTCCGGTGGATGTTTTTATCCGCAGTGCCCCAGCCGAGCAGCCAACCGGGGAGCAGAATGTCAAGACACCAGCAGCAGCAGCAGCAGCAGCTGCAGCAGCAGCACCGGACGACGTTAAGACTCACTGACAACGTAGTGGAGGTCAAGAGCAAAGTGAGTGGTGGGCTAATGGGGACTCTTCATTACAGCGTTAATGAGAGGACACTGCGCTCACTGACGGTGCACTGACAACACAGATAACCTTCCGCTGTCGTTCAAATAACATAGGGCGACGTGATGTCTCCCCCCTCCGCACTCTCTCCAACACACGAACCGACACTACGTTTAACCGTTTCACACTGCTAATTCAGGGGGATATTCTATTATGGAGAAGCTATGGGGGGCCTAGGCTACCCGACCCCGGGCCGCTGCTACTTTATTCCGCATCTATTCTGTCTTCCCCCCGGTGTCAAAACACTGACTCTGCTACTCAGCCTCCACAATCTGTTCCTCTCTCTGCTGTTTCCCTCTCTGTCCTTACACTTCCATCCAATTACTGCTCTGTAACAGACTCAAGGATACGCAGTCACCTCAATTAGTAGTAGTATGTTGTTGGAAGATCAGAATCCTTATCAGGTTTATTGTAAAGTAGGTTTACACATAAAAGGAATTTGCTTTGGTGTGTAATGGTGCATACATAAGGCAAGGCACTCATTTCAAGCACACAAATACAGTAAAAGGGATTCATTTATAGAAAGGTTCAAATAAAGCTATTATAACAACTATTTAGAAAACAGATATACAAATAAAAATACATGTTAACAAGACATACACATAAACAAAAAGAATGCATTAAAACAATATTACAACAAGTTATAAGGAAAAATAAAATATATGCTATGTACCAGAACAGAAATTAACAGAAATCTGCACCAAAAAAATACAAACGAAATTGTATACAATAGAAATTAGTGGTAGCCTATGTTATTCGATTAGGCTTATTTCTGTTAGTATTGACTAATTTGTCCACTTATTGAGGACATCTGACAGCTGTATATTTGTATTATTACAGACAGAGCACTGTGCTGATAGTACTGTGTCAAATAGTTTTGATTTTCATACTATGTCATGATAATAAACACTAAAATCACTAAAAGCAAAACATATCAGTATATTGAGGACCTTTATTTTAATATTATACGGTAGTAATTGTATTTCTTAGCTTGATTTCTGTGCTTGAAGTTCCATAGAGTCTCAACCAAAGACAGCACAGACATTGTGTCCAAACAATAAGACAGTATGTTCCTCTTGTAAAGACTTATACTTAGAGCAATGACAGCATCAAAATACCTATTTCATACAAATGCCTTAATAATGTAGCACTGTGAAAAGAAGCCTTCTTCACAGCGAGCCTACTTAAAGTTTCGAGTCAAATATTTCAATGACTTAGGAGCGAGAATAAATATGGTCAACAAATATGCAGTATTTGTAGGTATGGAGTATAGTCCTTTTACTTTAAATTTTTTTGTTAACAGTTTCTTACAGTGAGGAGCATGTACATGTTTGCTGAAGAAAAGTGTTGAGAGACAACCTGTATGACTAGTTGTGTGACTAGACTGTGTGAGAATGATTCGTGGAGCAGTGCTGCTCTCTTGTAGGGAGAGCAGATCCTTTCTCTGTCATTGACATTTAAACAGTGTGTTGTTGACATGTGCCATGGCTGAAACCGGAAGTGGTACTGTAGTGAAGCTGTGAGTTTCTCCTGACCTGTGCTCAATCTCTTCTAAAGGATCACAGCTGCATCATGTATAGACTTTACTGAAATATTGAAAACAAATCACTGATCTGATTCAGATTGTCAATACTTGCTTTATCACCATCTGAGGGAAAGATTTTAGGGTGTGAAGGCAATAACTTTCTCAGTACCAATTCACTATGCATGGGACAAACATGTGTTCACTCAAAGTCCGTAATAGCCACGTGCACACCGCAATACTTTTCCCACTTTAGTTCCGATATAGTTCCGAAATGTCGCGTTCACACCAAAAAGAGCTGGAACTAAAATTAGTTCATGAGAACCTTTTTACCCCCTTTTCCGTCCCTGATAGAGAGCAGGGACTTTCGTGGGAGAAAAA
>NW_011362833.1:0-1260 GCF_000735185.1 Notothenia coriiceps
CCCCCCCAAAAAAGGAAGGGGAGGGGTAAGTGGCTGGAGGTGCAGGTGGCAAAATATAGAGAACATGCAAATACCTTGGTTTATTTTTGAGGTGAGTACATTGACAATTCAACGACTCATATTGAACAGCTCACCCCCAATAATCAGCTCAGGGAGGGAGCTGATCATCTAAAAGTTATTGTTTAAAATGGAATTTGTGCAAGCCACCAACCTCAATGACTATATCCTCTTCTAAATTACACACACACACACACACACACACACACACACACACACACACACACACACACACACACACACACACACACACACACACACACACACACACACACACACACACACACACACACACACACACCAGATCGCCCTTACGAAGTGCGCTGGGCGTTAATGCAAACTTTCTTAGTGGTTAAACAGTTGTACTACAACCGTGCTGACGTCAGAGCCCAACAACAGTTTTTCCCATTGACTTAGGTTAATCAATTGTACAGGACGACCAGCCCTGATTTAAAAAAAAAGATGTTCTTCATGTTGATGATGAGCTCAAAGCCTATTTAGTTATTTCCCCTCTCCAATTATTTGACTAAGCCAAAATCGGCTATGACGCTGCTGTAAAGGAGCAGTTTGGAGGAGTTGCTCACGGGGAAGGCTACTGCGCAGGTTCTTTGGACCCAGATACAGGATATTTGTACGCAAGAGTCAGACCACTGTGGCTTCACTGCAGCACTGAGCAACTTTCAGATAAATGGAGGTGTCCCCATAGTTTTCTTTATACCTCCATGCTTGTGACAGATAACAAAGACTTTCCCATTATTAGAAAAAATAAGGTGTGGGGCTGTACTGAAACATTTTAATCTCATGTCTTTTGATTCAAGCTACACATTATTAGTATAACACTATACGTGGAGTTAGATTCTAGTGGTGGCTGCGTGGGATTGTTTGATCAAAAATATTTCTAATAACTGTAGAGCAGTTAAAGTTAAAATAAATGATTTATTGAAATTAAGCTGGATGTGTAATTTCCCAAAGTTCAACATGTTTTTTTTATCTCTATGTCTATAATATATTTTAGTTTTAATCTATATTTGTTGGCATTTAGCAACAAAAAACAACATTGCCACTGTGGTTAAACTACGCTTGATGCACACAAGGGCAATCTAACATGAATTAAATCACAAAAAAAATGAAATTTTTGCTTCCATGTTTTTTAAATCAACAGTGATTTTCTAACAAATATTTTGTATGAACCTGTTGTTGTTT
>NW_011362834.1:0-1076 GCF_000735185.1 Notothenia coriiceps
CTGTGTGTGTGTGTGTGTGTGTGTGTGTGTGTGTGTGTGTGTGTGTGTGTGTGTGTGTGTGTGTGTGTGTGTGTGTGTGTGTGTGTGTGTGTGTGCAGGAATGTTTGCTCTGGCCACACTCAGGGACTGTAGTCGTCGTGGTCTCTCCAGCCTCGAGTGAAACAGGCACTCTGCAGCCTTTCATCAGGAGGACATGGCTCGTCCCTTTAAGAGGAGGAAGATAAATAATGGCAGGACTTTATTGGTGGATAATGTGGTCACAGGGCACAAGACTGACTGTCCCTGAGCAAACAGGCTCATGGAAACCTACGTACACACACACAGACACACAGACAAACAGACACGGGCCAATAGCTCTCCCAAACAGAAGAGATAAAGAACGTAAGGAAGAAACGTATACGTTCAGTCCTTTCTCTCTCACACACACAAACAGCTTCCAGGGCTGTTTGAGGATTTAAAGATGAGGAAACACACTCTTACAAATGAGTCACCTTGCTCTGTAATTTCATCTTTTTGATTTATTTTTGCCAAATTACAAGCAACTGAACAGTGTCTGATCTTTATTTTCAGAACTGTTTTATTTTTTTATATTTCTCATTTGTCTGTTTCCCTTTCAGGTTTTGTTTAAACTTATATTAGATTAGTTCGGATAACTTTATCAATCCCCAGGGTGGAATATAGTTTGATCGCCCATTCTGAATGACAAACTAGACACAAGCCAAACAACATATAAAAACCCTTTTCACAAACAAACAAACACACATTTCAAGAAGGCAGACTTCAATATTTGGAATTAAACAAAACTATTCATATAAAATAAGACTTTAATCCGTGTTGAATATAAAAATCATGTCTCCGAAAACAAGCGACATAGTGTGAATTTCCTTATTTTGGGTTTATTATCACCCTTTTCTCTTCAATCATCATCATCATCATCATCCCCATCCTCATCATCATCAACAACAAGTCATTTTCACACTCACATAGGTTTACACACTCGCGGCACACACACGCCTGAAGTCGCTGAAGTCTCCAGAGTCCAATTAAGCCGGTCTACCTACCTTGGGGGCATGGCC
>NW_011362835.1:0-3397 GCF_000735185.1 Notothenia coriiceps
GCTATACTGCCTTTATTTATACTTACGCAAGATCCTATCTCTGGAACCCATTGGTCGATTTTGGTGATTGACACCTTTTTTTAATCGTTAGAGCCAATCGAATCGAGTGGCAGTTTCAAAATATGTGAATTCGTTACGACTGCGGAGGGGGAGCTATGCGTAAACTGCATCTCCCGCAGCTGAAGCCACGGACTGTTAATCGTTGGACCTACTCTTCTGCCGTGAATTAAAGGATTGATTATCAGTAATCATTTTAAAGTGACAAGAGACATTGGATTAACCTTGAGCATTGTTTTTATTCCTTTGAACACAACTTTTGATCACAAAACAGCCAAGGTAAGACCTAATTATTGTCATGGATTTGAAAACTGATATTGTTTACTTGCTATGTTCTGGCTGCTAGCTCGGTTAATGTTGTGCCTGTAGTGATGGGGTGTATACCCATGAAATCTGTGGAATCTCAGCTTTCAGAAGATGTGTTGTTTGTGCAGAAAGTATGAATTATAAATGATCGTTTTTGTGAGTTATGAGCAGAAATAGCAATTGCCCGTTGTTGCCATGGGCTCATTTAAAGGCTTCTTGTGAGACTTCTTTTTCGAAAAACTTTTTCTTTTTTCGTATAGTCAGTTAGCCAATTTTCCTCCGGTCAGATGGGTATGGAATATTAATAGTTTCATGAATGACACTTCAGATATAGCACTGTTGCTACATATATAGCATTTTCGGACCCGAGCTCGGGTCTGTGGGGCTTAAGAGGTTAAGAGATGTGTACATGCATACATCTCCGTATCTCAAATGTATTTCCCATAATTTGTTCACTTGTGCACTCAGGGGATTATCATTAACTTGTGAAGTCAGGATGTGTTATAAAACCAGCATGTTTAGCTTATGTTAACATTCAAGTTGTCATCCGTTATTGGTAAGTACTTCACTCTGGGATTGGGTGGAAATTGGAATTTCTGGGCTTACTTCTGCTTTTTCAGGTTGTAGGTGTTTTATGTTTATGCTGTTAAAACAGGGAATGCCAGTTGTGCAAGTTAACAAGGAACACCTGAACACACCAATAGCTTTCTTCCCTGAGGCACGGGCTGAAAAGGTATAGTCGTGCTAGATCCTGAACAAACATATATCCCTACGTTGTTGCACAGTGTGTAAGTGTGTTCAATAGAATTTGATCATGGTTGATAGAAGCAACTTCTTGATATATTTGACCAGAAGAATCATTGGAGTATACCTTCCACAAATGCAATTTAGCTACACAAAAGAGATAATTCATCTTTACAGGTGGCCCAAATCTAGGGAAGAAGATGGTGGGAAAATGTTAATCCTGTGTTTTAGTGTAGAGCTTGTTTTTGTTCCCCTATTTTCCACCAGATTGAGCCATTATCTTATGTGTATTATGTTAATTCTGTTTTAACTCGGTTGTTGCTGCTGTTCTCTAGCATTGCAGTAATGCACAATATTTTTAAACATGTGGCTATACAATGCTAAGACAGGTGGTGAGTTGACACCTGAATACAGTCATGGCTCAGTCCAGAAGCAGGAACTTTGGAGAGGTAGGTGGAAAGGTCCTGGTCGATGTATTCCAGCACCAGAGTGAGATCCAGGCTCCTGCCCACTGGGATGGCAGATGCATCCAAAAGCCTGGGCATATAAATGAACAGGGGATTACACATTTAACAACAGCAGCAGCAACAACAACAACAACAACAATAGAAAGGCAATGCTTGTGATTATAACCTATACTATTTGGTCTAGATTGCACGTGTTTAAATGTTGACCCTTATGTAACTACTTTCTTTTTTTGGAAGAAAAGTATTTGATTGTTGTAGTTCCTGAATGTGGAGCCACATATTCTTTTTAAATTATTTGAACTTATGCTATATATACTAATACTACTTATTATCATTGTTACCGTTACTGTTACCGATATTTGTAAATGCACAATGAGGGTTGCGATTCATTTTGCTGTAGCCTACTTTTTGCAAAGTCAACAAAAGAGTTCTATTCTCTAATTGAGATGCCTTACAATACTGGGTTCAAGTACAATACTGGGTACAAATATATAACATCTTATTATATTATATAACCATATCATATGTTTTCTATGTAAAAGGGTGTCAGATAAATGTAGAGAACAAAATATTTTACTCTGACAGGTAGAGGTGTATACGCACACAATACAAATACTAAAGTAAAGTGTAAGTTAGTCTAAACTGTATTTAGCATTGTATGCCAAACATAAACTTACTGGACTATGTTGGGATGGTTCAACTGCTTCATTTGACGCAGCAGCGCAACCTCGCGGATCATGAAGGCAGGGATCCCGATCTCGAACGTGTCCCTGCGGACGTTGAATTTCTTCACCGCCAGGAAGCGCTGCTTCTCCCCCAGCTCTCTGGCTTTATACACCTTACCGTAGGAGCCTTCTCCAACTTCTGCCAGGAGCTCGTAGCACAAAGGCTTGGTGCGGATGTCCATGGCCTTTCAGATACAGTATAAATAAACCTAAACTTTCTAAATAAATGTCTATTATTGTACATACTTCTGATAATTGTGTATATAACTGACTGTTTTGCACTCTGGTTAGACCCTCCTTAATTTCGTTACACTGTGCCAGGGCTGCCAACACTCACGCATTGAGCGTGAAAGTCACGCAATTAACCCATATCTCACGCACTCACGCCACACTTGCCTTTCCTCACGCTAAGTTTTCGTCCAAAATAAATGTATAGATAGGATTCGCTCCTTGCTACGAGAGACCCCGGGGTTCGAGACCTCTCTCAGACAGTCCATATTTTAAGTTGATTATATTACAGGTTTATTCATTTTGGAATTATTAAATATAAAACACATCATTTGTGTGATTATACATAATTATTATTTATTATAATTAATTGAAGGAACAGCAAACCGAGCGGTCTACGAAATGAGACGGTCTTCTGGCTTAGTTCAGTAAAGTTGGAACGATATTGGGAGATTCTGATTTCACGGATCAATAACTCATGAACAAAACGTTATTCAGATACAAATGACGTCTCCTAAGTACCGTGGTAAGGTTGACAACGAACTACAATCACATTTTGATCAAAAAAAGCCAATATGCGCCGTCCTCCGAGCTGGACACATTACATTGGTCTCTATCCGCAGCCGGAGAAGAAACGAGTGCTCAGGGACCGTCTGCAAAGTGCAACTCCGAAAAAAGTGAATACAATAATATTTCAATCACTATTATACAGCTTATTACTACCAAACTCACTACACACATCAATAGTCTCCTGGTGGTCATACTACAGCAGAGAGTTTTGAAGAATATGCTTTTGAATAATTTGGGGGAATATTTATAATGTAAAATCTTCAATAAATATGGCATCATCTTAAATAACTTTACTATTAC
>NW_011362836.1:0-2519 GCF_000735185.1 Notothenia coriiceps
TCTCACTACTACATCAGGTGAGGGGCTTTTATTTACTCACTTATAGCCAGATGATTGCATTAATACAGAAACTACGTTGTTAAAGTTAAACTTTAAAAAGACAAAATAAGGCAAAACTAAATCCTATGCTGCTTAGTGTCCAGCGGCATAGGATTACAAAGCAAATGTTGGAAGTAGGATATTATTTGGAGCATTATAATTAATTATGTTCCATTTATTGTGTCCCCCAGCACCTCGTACCGCTCCTACCTGCTGGACGATCAGGTCCACGGCCGAGCGGACCTAGGGGGTCTGATCAAAGCTCTGCAGACCGGCTGCCGCTGCATCGAGCTGGGAGTCACCGACGGCCCAGAGGGAGAGCCTCTCCTGGGGGTGGATTATGGTCCAGACATCTCCCGCCACCATCACCACCACCACCACCACCACCAGCACCACCAGCACACCCCAGTCACCGTGCGCTCTGCTCTGGAAGTAGTCAACAAATACGCCTTCCTGTCCTCCCAGTTCCCCCTGCTGCTCTACCTGTGCCAGCGCTGCTCTCCGGGACAACAGCGCACCTTAGCTCAGCATTTAAAGAAAGTCTTCAGCTCCCGTCTTTACACCCCGGAGACTTTTCCTGCCAGCCTGGGGGGCCGAGCCACAACCTTACCCTCCCCCGAGCAGCTGAAGGGGCGCATCCTCATCGTGGGGAAGAAGCTGCCTCAGGAGCAGGACGCGTCTGAAGGGGAGATATCTGAAGAGGACGAGGAGATCGGAGGAGGGGGTCCTCTGGCTGGACGAAGAATGACCATCCCTGGTGAGGAGGAGCTGGGCGTCGTCTTGGTGGTGCCTCCTCCGTCCCAACCCAGGAAGCTCCGCCTCCACAAAGACCTGTCAGATTTAGTAGCGATCGCTCGTTCGGGAAGTCGCAGTTTCTACGCCCAGAGAGCCACCTACAAACCGCAGCAGTCTCCCCCCAGCAGCCCCTCTTCTCCTGGGACTCCTTCAGCTTCTGAGCCTCCTTGTTGGACGCTTTGCTCCCTGGGTGAAGGGGAAGGAGGGCGTCTGACCACCGAGAGCCCGGAGGACCTGGTGATGTTTACCAAGCGCACCCTGACCCGGGTACGACCCAGCTCTGTGCGCCTGGACTCCAGTAACCCCAACCCTCAGGGGTACTGGAAGGGAGGGGTCCAGCTGGTGGCGTTGAACCAGCAGACCCCCGGCGCCATGCTGGACCTCCACAGAGGACGCTTCTCTCAGAACGGAGGCTGTGGGTACGTCCTGCGCCCGGCTGTCATGAGGGACGAGGTGTCGTACTTCAGCGCTCACACACAGGGCTGCGTGCCGGGAGTGCCCGCTCAGACTCTGAGGATTAAGGTGAAGATATTTATATTTATATCCACTTTTCCACAGAAACCACATCCAGATTAAATCTACTAAATACAAATAGGACAGAGTAGATTATCTACGGACATTAAAAGACACACATAAACCGTAGTAAAAGAGTGGAAAGAGAAATATATCAAACCTTGAACAAGTTGCTATGTACAACTTGAGGAAAGGTCTTCAAACTTGGCACACATGTCCACTTGGACTCAAGGATGAACTGATTAGGTTTTGAAAGGTCAAAACATGGAGGTTAACTGCACCATTGGTTGGTATGTATGTAGCCATGAGGCATGTGATTCTGTTTTTTTTCTTTTTCACATAAGACTGCATACAATTCACAGAATGAAAACATCAGAAGTGCAACAGGAGAAGTCAAGAAGTCCCCTTTTGCGTAAGAAGAATGACAAACAATAACAAACAAGGACAAACATCATTTTGAAAAACACCTGAAGATCACCCGGTGTGTAGGAGAACACCAAAGGCTTCAACAATCAGGACAACATAATCAAACACTAATTTCTCTCCTTGAAACGTTGCTGTTATTATAACATATTAATGAGTGCAAGTGAAGAGCCTGTAGTGTGCGGGAGTCTTTTGTTCTGCAGAAAATCAACAAACAAGCACTCTACATGAGGAGAACAACTGACTCTAATCAGGAGACAACAGCCAAATAAAAACAAAGACATGCATGAACAATCGCCAATTATCCCAGTCTTTCATCCAAGTGTGCATGTGTTCACACACACACACACACACACACACACACACACACACACACACACACACACACACACACACACACAGATTCATGAACCATGGTGACACTCATTATGTATCAGAATCAGGTTTATTACCAGGTAGGTTGACACGTACGAGGAATTTGACTTGGTGTCACTTAATAGACCCTCCAAAAAACCGCGGGCTAAAATCCTTGATTATGCGATTAAACATATGCGGGGTTTTTATGTGATTTTATGCGGTGACATTGCGCGAAGTTGTGAAAAAGAATAGATTTTTTTTTAAATATTGGGCTGTCTTATTTATTCTCTCTCACACACAACCTGCCACTAACGTTAAACCCCTTTCCTATTCAATTAAACACATTCAATGTTTATTTATTGTAAAAGCAATTGGGCTATTTTAATCACTCT
>NW_011362837.1:0-8944 GCF_000735185.1 Notothenia coriiceps
ACACACACACACAGACACACACACACACACACACACACACACACACACACACACACACACACACACACACACACACACACACACACATACTACCTCACTGCCCGTGACACACAACAGAGCCCTGTCTGTCTGCTTCCTTTCTCCTAAGCGCACACTAATATATATATAAACACACACACATGCCGGGCAGCAGAAGTGAATGTAAATACGTGAGCGCCACACAGAGATGGGAGGATAAAGCTTTGATGAAACGGAGCGCTGGACGGGGCTGACAGGGCGTGAGCGGCTGGAGGTGGAGAGGGCGTCTGCTTTTTATCCCCGCGCAGTTTGAGAGCGTTACCATGTATGGTGGAGCCGATGGAATAGTTGTGTGTGTGCCAACTATGTGACACAGCCCGTCGTCTATTCACTCCAGAAGGTCAACCTCTGTCTCGCGTTGCGTAAGAAAGTCGTCCCTCCATACTTGTTCTGAAGTCAAGTCGTTCCTCGCCAAAATAAAAAATAGCTTGAGTAGAACTGAAGAGCCGTGGGTAGACAGCGGCGTCGAGGGAGGAGTGGGAAAACCGTTGCTGTTTTTGGAAATGCTGTTAAAGTGGAAGCCTTTTAGCACTGACATGAGTTTGGACTTCTTGAGCACAAAGTGAAGTGAAGTCACTTTTTAGGGTTCATTTTTATTTCCCACCGGCGATGTTTTGACTTTACTAACCTTGAAAGCTACTCACTTGATAAGGAAAGTGCAGCTCAACACTGATTCAAATGGGCGTTTTGTACAGCAAGTATGAATTCACTCCAGTTCTGTCACTATGAGATCAGCAAGGGGGGGTTAGCTTTGAGAAGAGCATGTTTTAGGATCAGTTTAAGATTGAAGTTGAGCGTTGAGTGAAATTCACCTCCAGTAAGTGCAACTGAAACAGACAGTTGAACTAAATCTGACCCTTTTTGACATGTAGTTTGGTTTGTGAAGCTTTACTTGTTACTTGCAAACTCATAAAATAGACTTTCATGACCTTAAAACACACTGTAAAAGGATTAGAGGGCATGGTAAAAAGTGTGGTGTTGATATGTCAATCACAAGGTATACATGCCTTAAAGCAGAGATGTTGATCACAAAACATTTCCAAATTGGGATCAATGAAGTACATTTGATCTTGTTTTATTACCCTGCTGTGTGGTCCATTTCACTCTAAACTTGACCATGATGTACTAAATGAACATCATGCTGTAATTCAGAAGACTTGAAACTAAATATTGAGACCATAAACATATCAGAAAAATGTTCACTGAGGTAATAAATCAAGATAGAGAAATGGTCATTTTCTCATAGCCTTCCATACAATCGTTAGAGAGGTCGCCCCCTGGTGGATAATAGAGAGAATGCAGGTTAAAGGCACTTTCCCTTTAAAACTTGTTGTTAGACCTTCTTTGTGTCATGATTCTGTAACGGATAAGTCAAGGAGGTCATTATGGTTTGGATTGGATGTTGTTGTGAATCAGAATGACTGTTATTTTACCGTAACCCATTAAAACATCAGTAAAAGTGGTTATTTCATTCCCCTTATGTTGTTGTTCTGATGCTTTATTGTGCACACGAGCATTACTTGCCAAACCCCAGAGAGACAGTGGAAAGGCTCTTTTGTTGTGCTTCTTGATCCTACCAGAGACAATATTTATTCAACTTTCATCCCGGCCTGGCAGAGGATCGTTGGCATGTGAAGACGCTGGCCTCCCTCCAACACAAGAGCCCAGAGAAAAAGTGTTTTTTCAATTTGTACAATGGTGAGATGTAGATGACGAAACAACGGCTGCTGATCCCGGTTTATGGAGGGGAAGCTTTTCCAGCCCTGAAGGCCATGAAGTAAAGACGGGGGAATCAATGGAGTGATCAATTGATGGATTCAGTTATTTCCTGGTTCAGCGTTGTGTCAAATAACCGTCTGCCTGCGTTTAGCAAGTGCTCCTCTCTGCCTCTGAATCCTGCTTTCTACCCTCTTCCCTTTCTCTCATCAACTTCTGGTTTTGTATGGTGGTAGATGTACTCAAGTACAAGTAAAAGACATGTTAAAAAGTATTGTTAACAAATAAAATAATGTACATTTGTCCACACACATTAGGAATATGGAATTGTTTTCAGTCTAAAGTAGAGGACTCATACTAGTGGTGCTAAAATCATAAATTAAGAGACATTAAAAACAACAAGGATGTTAAATCGATCCTTTTCTCGGGCACCATTTGACATTGGGGAGAATATGCATATTTAGGAAGGATCAATATGACTCTCTTGACTGCATGTTACGGCCCGTCCACACGGCGGCGTGCGTTGAAGCTTCAACGCTTCTGCCCATTCACTTTGAATGGGATGACGTCAAGCTTTGCCGAACTGCATTGTGGGAGCGTCCCGTCACTCGCTTCAAAAGTTGAGCAATATTCAACTTTTGAAGCTTCGACTGAAGCGTCAGCCAATCAAATCATATGCCAGTACAACCTCTAGCCAATCAAACCGCTGCGGGAGATTCATGCGATTGGTTGTTGGTCGAGTTTCAGACACGCCCGCCGGCAAGCTTCAACGCACGCCGCCGTGTGGACGCTGCGTTACACTTCAGGCGAAAGCTCAAGAATCAGCATGCTCTCATTTGTAAAACTCTCTACAAAAAAAAAATCAAATTAATTGAGACCATTTCCCAGTTCACTGCGGGCAAAGGGTGGACTTTATTTTGGCTTCTTACATTGCTCTTCTTATACCAATCAAACAAGAAACCTTGTGATTTTTAGGGGACAAATTTGAAGAATACCATTTTAGGTCATCAGCAGCCACACCAACCATGTCTAAAGTCAAATGCTTAGGAAAGACCCAAATACCTCAGTAAATGCCACACAAATAATAATCCCAGGGTCATCCTCAAATACATCGAGGAGTTGATACAGACGTTCATATCAACCAGTCGTCACTATCATCGAACCATAACAAACCGCCCGTAATGGAGAGTGCTTCATTCTCCATTACATAACACACACACACACACACACACACACACACACACACACACACACACACACACACACACACACACACACACACACACACACACACACACGACGAGACGACGCGTACACGTACGTCGTACGACGACGACGACGAACGNGAGGAGCTCAGCGTCCCGTTTAGATTAGATCACATCAGATTAGGTGACATTACATTAGCGCTAACCAGATTAGCCTATTCCTCATCTAAAACACTTTGCCTCCTTAATGCTGCAGCCTCATTACCCAGGACACACACCACCAAAGGAAGCTATTACAAAAGCAACAGCACACACACACACACACACACACACACACACACACACACACACACACACACACACACACACCTTAGTGTCCGTTTGTCAATTAAGACGAGCTAATGGCAATGCTAGCATGCAAAGCTAACGGCAGTGTTTGCATGGTTGTATTTGTCTATGTTCCTTTGTGTGAGAGAAAGGGTTTTTACGGCCTCTTTCTCCTGCGGTAATCTTGCATGATGTCTGAGGAATGTCTTAATATACAAGCTGGAACAATAGCAGAGCATAAACTGTGGGGAAAAAATAATAACCCGGACCTCAAGGCCAGATGTCTGCCGTCCAAATCTCACCTCATAAAAACTGTATTCCTTGTTCTGGCTTATCAATCGCACTTATTATAAAAGGTGTGTGTGTGTGTGTGTGTGTGTGTGTGTGTGTGTGTGTGTGTGTGTGTGTGTGTGTGTGTGTGTGTGTGTGTGTGTGTGTGTGTGTGTGTGTGTGTGATACTGTGCAGGGCTTTGTTTATAAAATGTGTGCATACATGGTAATGAATACAGATGAGTGTGTGTCAGGTCTGGTTATAAGTGTTTTCTTGGAAGAAGTACTTTGATATAATATCTGTTAGAAGTCAAAGTCATGCATTCCTTCTTAGCATTAACGAGTAACAAACGTAAAAGTATTCCTTATGCAGATTGTCCATTTTGTTTTATAATATACACGTCATATCACTAGATTATAAATAGTGATCCATTAATGTGTTCCTAATTGTATTTTGCTGCCAGAAATGAAGGAGATAGTTATTGACGAAAGCTGTAAAATACATTTGCCTTCAAATGGTTGTAGAGTTAAAGTTTAACATTGCATAAAAAGGGGAAATACACACGTTAAGTACAAGTACCCAGGCTTTGGGAGTAATGGGATTACGTATAAGGATACTATTAAAAAATAAGTAATTTTACTCCCTTACAGTATCTGAATTAAAGTTATGAATGGTTTCATTTAAGCAGGTGCATCAAAGCAAAATAAAATATAACATAGCATAAAAGGGAAATACTCTCGGGCGGTACAAGTACCTCACATTCTTACTTAAGTACAGTACTTGAATATGTGTACTTAGCTCATTTCAACCATGGCTTTTGAGTACACCTTTGTGCATTTGTGGTATTAAAACTAAGGTTAGGGTTAGTCTGGATGTGAGTTTGTTTCTATAACTGAGTTTGACGACATTCATCCAAAACAACAGACACACATCCCATAATTTGTTAACCCCTAAATAGAAAAATTAACGTAGCATGAAAGGGAAACTCTAAAGTAAAAGTACTTCAAATTCTTACTTAAGTACAGTACTTGAATACATGCACTTAGCTAATTTACACAATGCCTTTTGGGTACACCTTCGTGCACTTGTGTTATTAATACTAGGGTTGGGGTTAGTCTGGATGTGAGTGTGTTTCTAGCTGTGTTTGAGGACATTCATCCAAAACAACAAACAAACATCCCAGAATGTGTTTACCCTTTCAACTTTTCTTAAACGCACAAAGCTTTGTAAGAGATTTGCCGCCAGCTATCCGAAATAAAAAATTGGCATCAAACCAGTAGAAAAATTAACATAGCATGAAAGGGAAACTCTAAAGTCAAACTACTTCAAATGTGTATTTAAGTACAGGTCTTGAATTCATGTACTCAGCTAATTTCAACCATGGCTTTTGATTACACCTTAGTGCATTTGTGGTATTAAAACTAATACTAGGGTTAGGGTTAGTCTGGATGTGAGTGTGTTTCTAGCTGTGTTTGAGGACTTTCATCCAAAACAACAAACAAACACCCCAGAATTCGTTAACCCTTGGATAGAAACATTAGCGTAGCATAAAAAGGGAAACTCTAAAGTAAAAGTACTTCAAATGTGTACTTAAGTAAAGTCCTTTAGTGCAGGTACTTACGTTATTTCAACCATGGCTTTCGAGTACACCTTTGTGCACTTGTGGTATTAATACTAGGGTTGGGGTTAGTCTGGATGTGAGTGTGTTTCTAGCTGTGTTTGAGGACTTTCATCCAAAACAACAAACAAACATCCCAGAATTTGTTTACCCTTTCAACTTTTCTTAAACGCTCAAAGCTTTGTAAAGGATTTGCCGCCAGTGTTCAAATGAATGGACACAATAAAGCAGAGGCATCAAACGAATGCATGTCGTCTGAGTCTGTGAACCCGGACACACGAGATGAGACGAAACACAGAAAAGCTTTTTTTTAAATATTTTTTTCGGAAGCAGACTGCGGGGAAATTATATATTTTTTAACATGGAGGCATACAGTGTTTTCTACATTGCACACATATTGCATGATGCTTACAAGTAGCGTGATGAAATACACTTTATTTAATGTGTTTTATTCCACTTTGATATCCCAATTATAAGTCCTCATTATTATACTTCCTGTCATTTGATCTAACGGCCTAGCTGAGAAGAGCAGGAACGACACATGTGATCTTGCTGGAGATGGATATATTATTTGATTTCTTCATCATAGAGATGACAAGAGTGTTGGGTGTTATTGCTAATCTAATGAAGGACAGGAAGCAGCTGCTATCTTAATTGGAGATACTCAACTAATATTTGGAATAACGAGTGATCAGTGATGAAGGATGTTGAAAATTACATTTCTATTTGATTTAGAAACCGTTTTTGGCCAAGTGGGGGTTTGGAAAAACTGTCCATTAAAACATAACACCAGATATTTCTGTTCTTATTTCGTAAGTGCATCAGATCAAAATGTGATGGTTTGAATAAGTTCGTAAAGGGCATACAGTTCATATTGAAAGAAAGGAGAGGACTCTTTAAAGTAGAGACACTACATACTGATATACACCTGAACATCAGCAGGAGAGGACTCTTTAAAGTAGAGACACTACATACTGATATACACCTGAACATCAGCAGGAGAGGACTCTTTAAAGTAGAGACACTACATACTGATATACACCTGAACATCAGCAGGGGCCCCTTTAACACCCAAATGTAGTTTGAGAGTTTCTCAACCTACTTATGAGAGGCTGACTCACTCTGTGTCTCCCTCAACTTCTATTTCTGACTCTAAAGAACTCATCTTAATAATACGCACTACACACACACACACTCTCTCTCCAACAGAAAGACCTCAACGGGGTCTCTGAACCAATCAGAGCCCAGCATCCCTGACTATTCCTGTCTCCTGTATGACAGATAACATGAAGATCAGTGTGGGTGACCTCGCCTTGGGCCTAATCCAATAACCAGCGGAGAAAATCTATTTGGGAATTCCCCTCCACCTTCAGCGATATGAATTAATGAAATACAGGAGGAGGGAGTGAGAAGTCATACTGGCGGCAGAGATAACAAGCCAGATGACTGAAACACACACACACACACTGAGAGAGAGAGACACACACACACAGAGAGACAGCACGAGATAGGGACACACACAAATGAGACACACACACACACACACACACACACACACACACACACACACACACACACACACACACACACACACACACACTAAACATCTCTTACTGAAAACATAAATGATGGTTTCGAAATAAAAGCATTTAGAAATGGATGTTTTTTAAGATCAGCCTGAATGAAGTGGATTTGGTGATGAGGCCAGCTTACAACGTCATTGTTCAAATCTATTGACTTGGTTTATTCTGTACTTGTTCATGCGTGAATGAGGTTTTGACTACTCATATCTGTATGTATGTATGTATATATTTATGTCATCCAATAACACGGCTTGAATTAAAGCAGCTGTTGTCTCGACTCCAGCCTAATTTCCCCTTGTGATGAAGAACTAATCAGAGAAAGTGTTTTCACTATTAATAACCCGAGATGCTGTGAAGCTCCAGGGAATCAGAGAGTGAAATTAAAGAATTCATCACTTTGTTACGCACCGCCGCCTCACTTCTGGAACCATATTAGGATTAGTTTGCTTCTGAAATGAAGATAATGAGAGAATCTGAAGATACGCCGGTTTCATCAGAGATCAATAAGCCATCTTGTTTTCAACCGTGGGGATTTCTTTAACTGGAGATTCAACCTTCGATCAAAGATTAGCTCCGTTTCCATCTGGCAGAGCATAATAAACCGAAAATAATTGCGAGGAGACGAGGATCAGAGCGATATGGTCCACTATTCCAAAACAAATATGAATTCCAGATCCACTTACCAAGCTTTCAGTAAATCTACCTGCTGTTTCCAAGGTCAGGCTTTACTTCTACACTCAGCAGGGGGTCTGGTGGGAGGCATTTTGCACCAAACTGCACGAAGGAAATACCCGTCTGATAAATAAAACAACCTTTAAAAGTCAAATCAGGAGAATATAAGTGCAACAAAAATAGAAATATAATGATTTTAAGCTGGAAAAAGTAGGAACCTCAGAAATAATGGCTACACACAGTGGAGGTCTTTATGTAAAAGGTTGATGTCAATGACGAGTAGAAGATAATACAAACTTAAATGAACAATATTAAATGAACATAGCCGGCATTTTATTAAACATTAAACAACACAACAACCCCTCACCCACCCAAATGTCTATCAACTATTTCAACCTACACAACTTTGAAAAAGAAGCAAGACAAACAATTCGAGCTCTGAAAATAATAATAATCCAACCGGGTAGTCTGTCGTGTCTCTGGTGATCCAATAAGTCCTTTCTCTGGAGATCTAATCTATAATTCTTCTTTCTGGGGTGTTTCCTCTCCCGTAGTGTGCTGTATAGGTTTTAGTGCATGTAAATGGTCTGCAAAGGCTAAAATCATGTTGTTCCCTCCAGAGCACAGACAGAAAGATTCCTCGTGATATACACCTGAAAATGAGGTGGATAGGGACTCTTTAATACTAAACATTAGGCGCTTTCACACCGGAGTACTTTCCCCCCGAACTAGGCCGATAGGGGGAGATTTGGTTTCACACCAAAAGGATCTGGACCTAGTTCCGCGAACCTTTCGCCCCCAGATCGTCCCTGCTAGAGAGGCGGTACTTTCCTGAGGAGGAAATGGTTCGTGGGTGTGTCGGCCACACTAACAATTTCTGATTGGCTGGGCGAATTGCAAACCACGCCCAGTAAAACTCTGAAAAGTTTTGTGAAGCCGCCATTTCATTTGCTTGCATTTGCATTATTAGCATTAGCCCAGCGCACTAACGGAGAGAGACTAACTTATGGCAACACAAAAGAAAACATGGGAGCGGTGGAGTGATGAGGAGGTGTCGGCGCTTCTGGCGATTTACTCGGAAGACGCGAGCAAGCAGCCTGCCAGTAAACCCAAAGCAGAAGAAGAAGAAGAAGTGACATCAGCGGCTTTGTTTGCTTAATCCTCCCTCAGAGATTTATTCTGGTGAGAACGTGATCTACTAGGACAGTTCGAGGGACTAAAGAGTTCGGGGGGAACAAGTACCGGGGACAAGTACCGGCTAAGTACTTGGTGTAAAGCGGCTATTAGTTTTCATTAAGTTAGAAACACTTATGGACCATCTTATATCTTTGTTTCTAGGTGGATTCAAACATGACATATATTTGAATGTTGTCAACTACGCGTTAAACTCTGGGTTCTCGTGCTACCAGGTGAGTACTACCTTGAAATATGAGGAGCAGAAATACATAAATAAGAGTAAACCACAAATACCAAC
>NW_011362838.1:0-4457 GCF_000735185.1 Notothenia coriiceps
GAGAGCTTAAAAGTCCTCGAGAGGACTCCTAACTCAGTAAGACCTATTCACAAAGAATCTGAAAATGGCTGAGAGACGAAATGTTTTGGAGACAATGGAAGACTGTGAATTGATCAAGAGATATAGGCTAAATCGTGAGGGTATCAAACTTGTTGTGGAATTAGTGCGGGATGCAATAACATCCCCGACTAACAGGAATAACCCGATTAGTCCGGAAATAAAATGTTTGGCAACATTACGATATTTAGCAACAGGGAAAATTCAACTATGCAATGCCGACGATTTAGGAATATCGCAACCATCAGTCAGCCGTGCCATAAACCAAACCATCAACGCGCTCTCTAGACCACATATCATCCAACAGTTTATCCGGTTTCCTTTGGACAATCAACAACTACACAGGATCAAAGCCAACTTCATGGCAATGCAGGTATGCCCGGTGTGGTCGGTGCTATTGACGGGACGCACATAAAAATAATTGCGCCATCAAAAGATGAGGACGTGTTCGTCAATAGAAAGAAAGTACATTCCATCAACACGCAGATTGTTTTCATTCATCATGATAGGGGGACTTGAACGGCGGTATGGGCTGTTATTGAAAGTATTTAAGTGCTGGAAAAATGCTCATTGGATAATAGTTTGCAGGGTGCTTTTAATTGCCTCCTTGATTTAATGCAATTTACGTATTTTTATTGTTTGCTCTCTCTCTTTAACGTGCATATACAACGTCATTATCGTGGTCTGCACAAACTTGTCATCATGCGTGTATTCTGCTAACTGCACTGTCCATAACTATTTGATAGGAATACATTTCTAGCCTAGGCTATTTCCTTGTTTTTCTGTGATTTAGTGGGCTCATATGTGGGATGTTGCGGATGAGTTTCTCCGAGACCGCCTGCTCTGAACAACCAATCACCGTACGGACCGCTTCTAAACTCATGCACGAGAATGGACGTAATCCATAGCAACGGCGCGTCACTCTTAGTTCACTCTTAGTGATTTATCCTTAGTATGAGTAGGTCTCAGCGGCTTTGTGAATAACTTTTAAGAAAAAACTCCTACGTAAAATGTTTTAGCGCGAGTTAGGAGCACTCCTAGCGGTAAGATAAAATGCTTTGTGAATACGGCCCCTGATGTCTTGTTTGGGAACAGACATTAATGACACTTTTGCTGATAATTACATTTATCAAGAACCCTTTTATCAAGCTTGTTGCTATATGCAAGTCTGATTTAATTTAAGAACAGACAAATGTTCTGCTAAGAAATTACTATTTTGTCCTTTGTTTGTACTTTGTAATACTTAGTGCTATGGATATATTTAGTTTCAAACCAAACGGTAGATATTGAGGCCCAGCCCTAATCTAGTACACATTGTAGAGAACGTTTCCTGGAGACACTTCTTCTTTTGCTCACAGGAACATTTTGACTACTGACTCTCGTATTACGAATGTGCAGCAGCATGAGAAAGTGTGTGTGTGTGTGTGTGTGTTGTGTGTGTGTGTGTGTGTGTGTGTGTGTGTGTGTGTGTGTGTGTGTGTGTGTGTGTGTGTGTGTGTGTGTGTGTGTGTGTGTGTGTGTGTGTGTGTGTGTGTGTGTGTGTGTGTGTGTGTGTGTGTGTGTGTGTGTGTGTGTGTGTGTGTGTGTGTGTGTGTGTGTGTGTGTGTGTGTGTGTGTGTAAGTGGTGCTCTTGTTCCTGCTAGGTGAGTCCTGGGAGAGACTATGCTTCTCACCTGGACTATTGAAGCTGTCTTTGTGTGAACCGTCCGATTCATTATTCTTGAGCTGATGCTCTTCAAACAGCTTCAATTCAACTTTTGACATGACAAGTCAGCTGACAGGGTTTCGAACCTTTGACCTCTCAGTTATTTCAGGGTCTGTCCAGCCAGTTCCAAACAATGCTCCTCTTCCACTCTGAATTTGAATATTGAATATATTACAAAACATCTAATCGATTTTCTTATCGTCAAACATAGTGATTGTACGGTTCTTTTAAAAATAATGTTTTTCTTCATATTTCAAGGAATCCAAATTAAACTTCTTATGTAACTTTTTAGACATTATTCAGACAAAATAAATAATTGGACATCCTTAATTTCTTAAATGATCTCGTCATTTTTTCCCGGCATGTATTTAATGTATTGGACAGGCACAATGTATATTTTGGATGTAGGGAGAAAGTGAGAAGGGTTCTCCATGCAACAATGGTCCCACAGCTGTAATCATATGAAAAATGTGAACACAAATTAAAGGCAAGATTGTAAAAATACTTATTTTCACGTGTTTCTTAAAAGTAATAAGGGACATTTTATACAGTTTGAAAAAGAAAGGTCTTCATATTTTTCATTAATGAAGTACTGATGCCGCTTCCCGTAGTGTTTGCTCTCATTACAAGCTTGCAGGAGTCTTTTTTGTTTGTCTCAGTGAGATACATTTCAGACATTTAGTGTGAAACCTTGTTCCCTTAAAACAGAAGCGAGAGTGACTCCGTAGCCGTGCCATCTGCCATGTTGGCTACAGTAGCTGGGAGCAAAGTTTACCCAAGATGACTGCATGTGTTAATGATTGACAGCAGCCTGGCGCCTTGCAGGAACGCTTATGTGAGACCTGAGAACATGGAGATGGGGACACGGGTAGATTGTATTTGGGTCATCAACATATATTTTTCCATCGCACAAATCCTGAGCCGTTACCTGAACCAGGCGAGCACATGAATCTAAAGTCTGTGCATGTGTAGGATGTTACTACTGTTTGTGTATCACAATAACAGATCTACAGTAGCATTGCATTTTAAATCGACTGCAGTCCAGTTTGAATCAAGAAACCGTTACGACATACCTGGACATGAAGTTATCTGATTTATATTGGTTACTGGATGTTATTCTTTATAGCTCTGACATTTAGTTTCAAAGAGTTAGTGATCACTCTATCAAAAGAAAAGGGATGGCCTTCAATTTTGGATGATCAATTAATCCTTTAAAACAAGACGATATAACTTGTTTAGAGAATAAATAATACTTTCTTCCTCCTGCAAAGTGAAAGTTGAAAGCACAGGTTTTGCTACCGCCTGTCTTCATGTGGTCTGGCCATTAGCTAACAGTGGCTAATGCTAGCTAACTAGAGCCTTGGTGTGTAACGGCCATTTCTGAGGTTGCTATTTACCTTCCACTGGTACTACTGTTAACCACGGTATGCTCAAAGCATTTGTAGCTATCCCTATTTAGTGACCTCGATAGCATTACAGTTACATTTACTTATTTTATCAAGTGAATATGTATAATGTTTCTCAGATTTATATAATTGTAAACCTAATGTATTTAGTTATTTTTGTGTGAAACAAGTCTTTTGAAGACGTCCTGTATGGCCCACGAAGCTTGTGATGCCAGTTCTGCTATTTTACTGCATTTGATGACTTGGATGATGGGTTAATGATGACTAAAAGATGAGAGTAATTGCAGCCAACCAGCTCTGTATTGTACAAATCGCTACAGGTCCACTTGTTTTTGACGGTTGGCCTTGGTTTCAGTTGTTTCCCTGTAACTGGTGCAGTCTCATTTCTCTCTTCTTCGTTCATCTGTTCCAGTCTGCAGGTTTCCTTAATGAAAGTAATTATTTTCACATATCAATGCACATCTTTGTTCATTGTTTGTTAACCGTCACACAGTTCCCTTATAGCCTAACGTTGGCTGGTTACTTCTGCCATTTACGCTTCAATAATAATTAAAGTGGGGTTAATATGTGGAGATTATCCTGCTGTAAACATTTGATTGCGACAGATTATATTTTCTGCAATCTACAGAAATCCAATGGAAAACGTTCATTCGCTTTTATCAAGGGAGGTCTCGGGACGCTGACATCCGAGTTGGCTTACAAAAATCTGCCCCACAGCACGACTGTTTCCCTCCACATTTGCAGTAGGAGTCACATGACCATTCTGACCTCTTTAATTGACTGTCTTCCTGGTGCTGGACACTGTTTAGCTTCCTCCAAGTGATTACATGTGTACAGTCATATGATTGTCAACACAGTGTCATGATAGCTGACCAGTTGGTTGTGTGCCAGCCTCCTGTAGAGGTTTACTTCGACAGCTGATGACGGCCATGTTGCTGGTTCACGTCTGTCTTCCTGTTGGACTAAACAACAGATGTTTTGTCAGTCAGCGTTTATCATCTCCCCTCACTGTAATCCTTTATGTAATGTTTAACCCCAGTAGCAACAGCCGTGAGTGCTGGGAAACGCTTCTCTTTGACAGGAAACATGACGCACAGTTTCATTTTGATTCAGATGCCAGCGTCTGTATCTATATAGTCTTGCTGAAAACATATTAAGCGGTTGAAGTAGCTTTAATGCTTGGAGAAAACAAATTAATAAAAGCGTTGGGTCCTTTTGGCACATTACTTACGGCATAAAGTAAATAAGATCCACTAGGTATAATCGGCTGGTGGGGGTATATATGTGGG
>NW_011362838.1:4464-12837 GCF_000735185.1 Notothenia coriiceps
GGGGGGGGGGGGAAGGGAAGTGATATTGTCTAAAAGTGAAACATCAGAAATAACCAAATAGTTTTGCATGTTGGCAAAATAAAAAGGGAGGAAAGTCATGTAGGTATCAAGTTCTAGGCTCATTTGTGTGTTGTCTGTTTGAGGCTTGTATCTGAGAGGTTACACATGTACCTATTTACAGTCTATTGGGAGTATTCTGAAAAGAGAAGCAGAATCAGAAATACTTTAATAAGTGTGTGGGAGAGAAAATCCCTCCGGAAGAACCTTTTCAGACCATTAACATTCGCAAACATGCACAGAACACACTACAGGAAAGGGAAGAACCTAAAAAGCATATTTTTAGAGTAATTTCAGACGACAGTTTAATCTGACGTTATTTTTTTTTAAGAAATAAGAAAGTGGCAATACTTCCCCTTTAACTTTTCATGAGGCCCTTTTTTAATCCTTGTCTAATTCAGTGACCCACGATAGAAGTACGGTTGGTTGTTCTGGACTGGGTGCGGCCGGAAAGCAACAACTTTCTCATGATGATTAAGGTTAATTAGAAGCCACCAGCAGTGAGGAGAGCAAAGGTCACACCGGCAGCGCCTTGACATTCCTCCATCGATAGCTCTGCATGTCTTCCTGACTATTTCACTAATCTCCTGTCCACCTTAACCTCCACTGTTTATACCTTTTTTATGAGGATGACCCTGCCCTGACAGTGTGTACAATACATAATAACTACAAACTGACCTTCAGGCGGAAGGGTCGAGTAACCTGCTGAGTCCATCTGTTGGACTCTCTCCCTTTCCCGTAACTCAAGCTTGCTCGCCCACTCATACACACTCGCTACTTTTATAGACGAGGGGGCTTTCCCATTAACACTGAGTGTGGTTGGACTGTTCTTAAAGAGTGCGTTGCCTGCTCATCTTTCACCTTCCTAGACTTGAATCTGCAGTGCTGTGTGTAGACCGGTACAACCTAAGAATAGTGGAGCACAGAATAACATGTCGTGAGGAACCATTAAGTTTAGATGCATCATAATATTGTAAATATGGAAATGTTACTCTATTGAATATATAATACTCAGACACGGCAATTTATACAAGTGGAAGCTCTGAATAATAAGTATAATTTAGGAAATGTATGTTTTGCACTTGTACTGTAGCACTCAACCTACTTTTAAAGATTTGTTTAAAGGTAATACACATCCAATTTGTTGGATAAACATAGCTCTTGGTCCTATGTTTATGTAGCAGCAGGAAAGACTTTGCTTGTAGATACTAGTGTTGCTCTTATTTTTGTTTGTTTTTCTGCATATTTATGTACTGTAAGAAGCATTGCCTTACTTACAACAATTTTAAAATCTATGTGGGGTATTGTTTGTGTTAGAGAAGTTGCATTGGTGAGGTTTTGCAGCAGGTCTGCACTTACTTATGATGACTGGACCGACCCAATGATCTCCCCTATAATCACTGCAGACTAAATCATGTTAAGCTTATTAAACAACATTACAATCTTTCTTAAAAAAAGACTCAACCCCATGTGAGTCCATAAATCCTGACCCTGCGTTCAGTGGATTGACTCTGTTATGTAATTAGCCTAACTTAAAGGAATTCCTGCGGTGAACCATCCGACTGCTCTCGCTCTGTTTCGTTAAGCTTTTTTCCGCCATTAATTAAGGAGCAGCATCTTCTCTCTTCCTCTGCCAAAGAAGCCCCGATGAGAGTCTCTTCCAAATCGGAGACAGAGCAGAGCAGGCAGGAAGGAGAAAGCCAGGGTGAGGCTGACGCATCAGTGTTTCCACAGTTTCTCATAAAGCATCTCAGAATAGTCCCGTTGATATTAGACCAGTTTGCTTCACGAGAGAGAGAGAGAGGATGCTTGTATAGTTTTCTGACCGGGTGCCAACACTCCTTTCCCAGAACGCAGGAAATCTGCACTATTACTAGGTTTTATATTTAAAGAAAATCTTTTTTTCTCCCAAAATGCAGCAGATGAAATGTTTCTATCCTTATTTCAGTGTTTAAGATTTAGCCTGTTGCCCAATACAATGTCTTTATTAGTGTATTTACAGTTTTACAACCCTTAAGGGAGGGACAAAGTAAATGTTTAATAGATAAATTAGGTTAGATTGGATTTACTTACATTATCCCTTAATTTATTTGCATCAAGGAAAAAGAGTATACTTCCATATTGAATAACAAGTTATGCACATGTTTTTAAGAATATACGATATTTACAAAAAGAGCCCAAAATAGCATTGCGTAGGAGTTGCTGTAATAGGCTGCCACAAACAGTAAATATATGCATATTAACAGTGAAAGATGTATATCTATCAAATACACAATACAAATATACAGAATAAGATTCATCACTGTAATAGACCAGCCTACAACTGACACATTGTAAACATAAGATAGTATCTACCTTTTACAAGTGTGAAAATAAATAAAACATACATGTATAATAATAATATACTAAAAACTGTGACTGGTTCAAATAACTTTTCCAAGAACAACAGAAATCACTTAATATGGATTTTGGCAGCACCGTGCATTTTATTGCCGCATTTTTAAAGCATGCACCTAAACCCCTCCAAAATCCTTAAACCAACCCCAAAAAAGAATCCAATCGCAAACCAAAATGGATTAATATAAACCTAATTATAATCAGGTAAAAGTTAGACAACTCTTCTTGTCGTCCACTGACACAGTTGCGGTGAACCCTACACTTCACTGGCCACACGGACGTCGACTCGCTGCTCCCGCTTCGATGCATCCATAAATAATCCTGAACATGACGGCTGGCTTACGTACAGAGAGGCCGACATTGCAGATCAACAACTGCCAAACACTCATTACAACCCTGCTTCCATCCGCTGCCCACAGTGGCTGCTGGATTAAAAAAGATCACATTTGTACCAGATAAATGGATTTGAGGATAAAGATGGATGTTATAAGTAAACGCCACCAATGATATGGCTACTTTTGAACAGGAAAGAGCTCTAGTGGTGGTCTTATAACAAATCGGTCTTGCCAGCGTGTTTGAATTTATTCTGAGTGAAACATGCGTGAACATTGTCGCAGGTTTCAGGGTTATGTAGCTTGAGATGGTGAGAAGGCCTTGTTATCTGATGGTGAGTGATGCGTATTAATATTACATCAATTGGCTTTGATTTGGCTAAACGGAAATCAATCTTGGCCACGATTTTGTCCTTTTACTTTGGAGGCATATTCATTACTTTTTTTTTGTCCTTTGCAATTAAAAAATACTAAGTTTTGGTGATTTGGAAGAAGGCACTTGTATACTTATTCCCAGTCTGCTTTTATGCTTTGCTCTTGCTACAAACATCCAGACATGTGGTAACACAGTATTTTTTAAGATGTTGTGACGTAGTTTGACGTTGGCCTGCAAAGCCGAGACTAAGACTATGTGTTAAACCTGGTCAGAAATATACAAATGTTTAACTTCTTAATGTGTCCGATTATCCTTGATGTGCAGTTTAATCGCTTCTAAAGAGGAAACATGAACTGCAATGTTGCAAACTGCAGTGGAGGAGGAGAATATTAGATTTATTCCAATGTTTGTATCATGGAAAAAGTTTTAGAGATTGGACTTTGGGTTGTTGAATTTGGAGAAAATATTCTCATAATGAGCTTTAAACCAACATATGTGATGGTAAAAGTGACTTTGTACTGATTTTTAAAAAAAAAGAGTGTGTGTCTGTCACTTTGTGTGTGCGTGTGTGTGTAGTAGCTATTCCACTCCAGGGTTGTTCCATGCTGATGGTAGTTTCTGGGGTATTCTAGGCTACAGACACACACTTATTCTCTCTCATGCTTAAATACAGTCACACACTCTTTCTGTGTCTCTTTCTGTTCCTCTCCCACTTCCATTCTCTCGTCCTGTTCCAAGCCCATTCGCTCTGCTCTGTGTCTCTGTAGAGGGATTACTGTGTCCTGTGTGATTATCTGTCTATTAATAGCTTCCTTTAAGGCCGTTCACATGCTCCTATAGCGGCAGCGCGGCAGAATCCCGAGGCCTCGGGCTCCGTAACACAAGCCGACCCCAAAGCCCGCAGCCAGTAATTACTGAAGCGAACTACAGCGTACTGTACACTAACGTAACCACTCACCAGGACCTGACACACAACAAACATGCACATATTCACTGCAATGAAAACTACCATATGAATATATTATCAATATTCTTTTGAAGTGTCTCCTCATCCTTATCTAGTCCTGTGCATACATTGCAGATTTGCATACTTCCAGTCGAGTGGGTACAACTGTAACGTGTACATATAACATTATATACAGACATTAAAGGGTTAGAAAACTTACAAAATCGCTAAAAAATAATCAGATGTTTCCATATTTAACCGTATGCTTCAGCAGTTTCTTACCTGCTAGATTTTTGACTTGCTTCACCAACTAACTTGTGACCACAATGAGCTGAAAGAAGATGAAAGCCACACGATTATTTCCGTTCATCACTACGACAGATCCCTTTCACATTATATGTACTCATTAGATTATTTTTTTACATGAAAATATGGATTACAGCATTGTTAATGCTTGCTTTAGCTTTCATATGATTCTGCTACTCTTATCCAGGTCAACTGAAAAAAGATGGAGCAGGACTGAATATCTCGCTTAAGGACATGCAGACTTTGCAGCCGCCCTAATATTCTGGTCAGCACTCTTTTTAGGTATTTGGAGCACTGAGTGATCATATCACATGCTGGGCAAAGAGGAACTTGTTTGATCTTGTTGGCGATTTAAACACGAGGTACTCTCCTCCTCAGATGGTAGATTATTTTCCTTCCTGATCACACATGATTTAAAGTTCCCCTATATACTGTTTTTCATCAATATATTATAGGTCTCAGATATATACAAAACATGTCTCTGAAGTGTTTGGCTCCAAACACCAAACAGATCATTGCAGCATCCCATAATCCCCTCTGTTTCAGCCCTGTTTCCAAAGTGCTGATTCTCTGTCTGTTACTTTAGATGAAAATAAGGAGCCCCTCCCCACGCCACTCTGAGATATTTGGTTAGAAAGAACACAATGGTGCTCTAGGAGGAGATTCAGGTGATAAGGTGGTTGGTGATTGGCTAATGGTTACACAAGCCAGAACATCATAAAGTGGCCAAAATCTGATCAGCTCAATTTTCAGACAGGTTTTTATATAAATGGATCAGGACAAAAAGAGAGGGGGTCTTTTTTTGCTAAAACTTTCAGAGTCTCTTTACATAGAGGGGACACAAGTTGATGTATAAAAGACAGGAAAAAGTGGATTTTGCATGATAGGTCCCCTTTAATGTCTGTTTTAGGAGAGAGCATTGAGCTGCTGGTGGTTCATCCCACCTAGTTTTGTGGCTCTGGGATTAAAGCCTGCAGAGGCCAGGACTCCTGCCAGTCGATCAGTGGGTTTGAGTTTGTTGGTGACTGGCCTGGTTGGCTGAGCTGCAGCAAGAGGCCAGCAGGTCATAAGTAACTAGTGGCATTTGGATCAAAAGATGTTCAGAATAATCACTTAAAATGAGATCTGCCAAGGGTTGTTTTCTAGGACAGGAAACTGCACTTTCTGTTCAAACTTTCAGACGAAGAGGATTTCAAGAGTTTTAATTTTAAACCATTCAGTCTGACGAGCTGAACTCAATTTGATCTAGGATAAAGACTGATGGGACTGGTGGCTAATGTATTTTCTATGTTTTTTTTTCCAGAAAATAAGATGTGCTTATGATCCACTGGCTTTTGAAAGATCTTTTAGTCTTACCTGTACTACACATTTTTTTCTTTCTGTGTATTTAGACCTAAAAATATAAACAATCTTAATACCGCGAGACACTGTAAAAGCTCAGGAGAATCAACACAAATCTTACCGTCTCAACTGATTAAATTATATATCAACATCTAAAGCAGTAAAAAGTAGTGATAAATACTTTTAGGGCTGCACCTAACATTTATTTTTTATTATTCATTTACTATTTTCCCACTAACCAATTGAAAATGAGCTCTATAAGATGTTAGAAAATGGATTCCTAGAGCCTTCAGGTAATGTCTATTTAACCAATGCATCAGCTAATCACTCTGCGTGTCACGGAGAGGTGAAAAAGTCATTCCATTGTTTCTCAAAAAGTTTCTCAATGCCGTTTGTGACGGAATTGAAAATGACAAACGAGAGCTCTGAAGTGTATAATTAGGGAGCACACTTCAGACATACACTGACTCGGTGTACGTTGTGTGTTGAATTCAGAGCAGCTTATGTTACATAATAAAGCCCGGTGCTGCTGGGATGGGAAAATCAGGTCTGGCGATGAGGGAAGAGAGTCGTGGTCTCGCTGCAGGTCTGAACTCTGAGCAACCCCTGATTGTTCTCCCACCGGGGGGAGGGGGGGGGCGGCGTCTCACTCATCCTCCCTGTACAGACTAGAGAAGATGAATAACTAAAGAGCTGATGCAGAGCAGGGAACAGATTGCTACAACTGATGTGTGCAGTTGTAGCATCCTTTGTTTTCAGGGCTGCACCATTTTGAAAAATTGCCATTTATATTGAGTGATGTTGCAATATGATTAGCAAAATTGGTGGGAATGATACATTTTGAAACATTATTCACAGTATAAATGAAAAATGTATTTTAAATTATTTTTTTGAGCTGAGGATTTTATCCAAACAAGGGTTTTATTAAGTTTGTGGAATATCTAGGACTCACTGCAATACTTAATTCAGAACAATATTTTGACATATTTTTCTTTGACCAAATAAAGCGCATACTGCGATTGAAAATGTAAACTGATTTTGAAGCCCTACTTACTACGGTTACACAAAGAAACACATGGGCTTAATCCACATTTTTGGAAGTTGTATAATCTTTTATATGTATACGGACAATATGTTTTTTTCTTATGGTTACCATCCACATTATATTTATACCAATAAACCCGTTGCCTTGTTGCCACTGGATGTTTGAAATATCTTTCTGAATAGTTGCGAAGCATCTTGAGAACAAGTAAATTAATAGTTTCTTAAAATCATCCTATTCTCTTTCAGAAATGTTATTTAGTTAAGCTTTAGTTTCTTTAAATGGGTATTGTTTGGGTGAAGGATAAACTCTTTTTCTGAGAATTTGCTTATTATTCTCAGCTAGACTTGAATTACTCAGAAAGTCACAAGGACGTCCGTTGTGTCTGTTTTTTTACCTCTACCGTCATCCGCAAAGTTTTTTGTATTTAAGAATATCACATTTATTTCGACACTAATCAAAAGATTTTTTCTCTTCCTCTCTCTCAGACGTGCCAGCGCCGGAGCAGCCCGAGCTGTTCCTGAAGAAGCTGCAGCAGTGCTGTACTGTCTTTGACTTCATGGACACGCTGTCGGACCTCAAGATGAAGGAGTACAAGCGCTCCACGCTCAACGAGCTGGTGGACTACGTGACCGTCAGCAGGGGCTACCTGACAGAGCAGGCCTACCCCGATGTCGTCAAAATGGTGAGGAGGGATGCACATTCAAAAACTTGTTGTGGTACAGGCATCAAAACCATTGTCTAATCCAGGGTTTTCCCAACCTTAATAATACAAGTTATTTATATAGCACTTTTCCTGGTGCTCAAAGCTTATGACCCGTTCTATTTATATATATATATTTTTGTTTCGGCACTCATTTTAACAGATTATAGTCGCAACACCTTCAGCTACATGTTAGGCACATCTCTTCTAGAGATTTGAGGTTTAGCCATATTCTTTCCCCCTTGTTTGTTTGGGTTACAGATCGTTGATGTTAGCTTCTGGTGCTAGCGAGCTACGCTACCGGATATAAGGAGTTTTTTCAACAACAAAGTGGAGGAGAGCCCTCTCCTGTCAGACTGAGAGACTCAGTGAACTAAAGGACTCTCTCAGTGTTATCTCAGTGGGTCTCAAACGTTTTGGTCACCATTAATGTAAACAATTATTTCCGAGGCACACGTTTATATGATCATTATAGTTATAAAAAAATAAGAGAATAAATTAAAAACAGGTATGAAATACTATATGACATTAAAAAATGAATAAAGTTTAAAAGGGGAGTGATTTGTAAAATATCCATAAAGAAAAAGTAAATCTGTTTACAGTTCTGTGTTGAGAGATGTATCCATAGATCTCTTCATTTTGCTCTCAAAGTGCACCAGATTGATGCTTTTAACTTCAATATTTAAAAATAAATCTTCCCGGGGGAGCATCCCCCCGGAACCCCCTATGTGAGGTCCACACACCACCTATAAAAATAGCACTTTAACCCTGCTGACACCTTTATGCCGTGAGCTGATTATCGAGCCTTCATTGTAACAGTCGCGGGTACACTGTGTATTTGCGTGGGGATTGTTGCAGTAGAAAATTCCACTG
>NW_011362839.1:0-7874 GCF_000735185.1 Notothenia coriiceps
CTCACATTGGTTTCTCATACAGCATCTCTGTATACACTCTGTCCTAAACGGCTTGTTGGAGCTCCTGCCCCCCCTCCCTCCCCAGAGGTTAAACTACTGCTTTAAGATAACGTTGAACTGTTTGATATGAGGAACACTGTCTATTATCAATAACCAAAAATACAAATATTTAGTGAAAAACATTATCAATCCTCAGAAATTAAAGTATATATGAAATTGAGGAGGAAAAATGATGCTACACTTGTCTGTGAAAGATTAATACAAGTAATGTGTCCTACGTGTTATCAAAGTGAATGTAACACACTGACTGTTCTGCAGATACCTAAAGTATTTGACCAAGAAGTACCTGAAGAAGAACAATCTTCGCGACTGGCTGCGTGTTGTGGCTAACACCAAGGAGAGCTACGAGCTGCGCTACTTCCAGATCAACCAGGATGAAGAGGAGGAGGAAGATGAAGATTAAATATACAATTAATCAGTTTTTGTACATTTAAATAAATGTTGTTTACAGTACAGAAGGTGTGTCTTGAAATGTTTTTCCTCACAGGAAAGTTTAAAAAAACCTGGCACGCATGTTAGTAATCTTAAGATTTAACTGGATGAACTTTACTAGTCCCTTGTCGCATAAACTGCACACTACTCAGTGAGTTAGGTCAGCTAGAATTGTATTGGTGCTCTGTAAAGCAGTGATAAAAAGTGACCATTTGGGGAAACCAAATTCAACTTCTGTGCTCGAAACTGATAAATATGTAATTCTCCAGTGGGACTGTCAGACCTAGGGTTGCAAAGGTAATCGAATTGTCATTTTGAAATGAGCCGTTGCAACTTCCAACTGATTTCGATAGAGCGGGTAACATGAGCACTGCATGTCAGCATGAGCAAGAGAGAGGTATGACGAAAATCGTGTTTTCCAAGAAAAGTGGGAGAAAGAATATATTTTCACTGAATTCAGGGGTAAACCACAATGTTGAGTATGTTAGCAGACCGTTGCTGTAATGAAAGTAAGCAACTTGAGCCGCCACTACTAATTTGTGGGTGTGTTCCAAGTGAAGATGTGGCCCCCTGGTGGCCAGTACATAAATGATGTTGCCCATCCCTGCTGTCGAGGGTGTGGTCTCAATAGCCATGCCGTAAGCAGTGTGCATTTGATTGAGGAATGGCATGGATATTCAAGTGTACTTGAATAGCATGTTTGTTTTAGTCAAGATTATGCTATGCTAAAATATACTTTCCCCAACTATATTTAAGTTCCCTATGAAGAGCCAACCTTCAATTTAGAAAATTCCCAGTTTATTCCCTTAAATTTCCATCTTTGAAAATCCCCTGAATTTTGCAACTAATGACTGGTGGCATAGGATGTTTAAGACCAAGTACAGATATGTAGACAAATCCATTCACATGAATCTTTATTCACCATTCAAATTAAAAAACAAAGTAACCCATTTCACCATAAAAAAAGTATTTATTACAGGTATGAGGAAAACACCTCTGCTGTTTTTAAAACAAAGACATGCCTTAGTTTCCAGAACACCTCAAGACATGAACATGTGCATGAGAAAGATCCTGTCCTGCTTCTGGAATAGTTAATTGAGCAAAGACAGATCTGGCAGACAGAGGTCTTGGAAAGACTGACAGGTGCATTCTTGATGCAAACACTGACCATAACAAAAGGAATGTAACCATCTAATGGAGTGCTCCAAATCCTGATTGTAATGTGTGGCAGCAGCACACCGCTCGTACACTGATCCGCTGAACAACACAAACAACACTTCCATATCCTGAACAATCGCGTAGAAAAAGGCACAGGAATGGAAATTGGTCTTTGAAAAGCCCTCAGTGGGAAAAGACTGAGAGTCCTGCGGTGTAGCACCTGTAAATGTGACAACTTTATATACTGCAACAAAGAAAACAACAGAACAAGACATGAACGTTTGGCTGTTTGACAAAATGGAGAAGGGTTTTTGGCGAGCAAGACTCAAAGGTGTGAAGTGCTTTGAGCCAACTTCTGTAGGTAGACTCGAGGTGGAGCTGGTGGACTATCCAGGGAATCTGTCAGTCTCCAGCCCGTGTTCTCTCAATGCAGTGTCCGAATTGGTGCAGGCAGTTTGCTGGTAGTTGAGATGTGTGGGTATCCTTTCCCCCCCAAACTCATCCGTCCCACTTGTACACCAGCAGAGACAAACAGGCGGGCCATGCTCTGGGGGATGAGGTGTTGCTGATAGAGGTCCAATCAGATTGTTCGGGGGTTGTACTCAGGCAGCTTTTTCAGTCTCTCCTGTTCCTGCTCTGTATCCTGCCTGGCAATCACCAGAGAGTGACAGTAGCCCATCATCACCTGCAAACACAACACGGGTGGAAAAACTACTCAGATCTTGTACTTAAATAAAAGTACCAGAGCACAGAGTGCATTCAAAATGTTACTCAAGCAAAAGTAGATGTGACATCTAAATTCTGAAAGTACCAAAAGTAAAAGTAGTCATTGTGCAGATTGGTCCATTTCAGAATAATATATATGATATGTTTTATAATGATTGATCATGAAAGTGTTCTCAAAGCTGGTAAAGGTGCAGCTAGTTTGAATGACTTTGTATACTGCAGGGTAGCTTGTGGATTTACTTCAGGTGGAACTAAAGTCTGATTTAACACTTGATTATATTTCACATCATTCATCCACATCTGTGCAGTAATTAAAGGTATTAAATACATGTAGTGGAGTAGAAGTACATAATTTACCTCAGAACAAAGTGGGGGGGGTGTTTGAGAAACACTGCGCTAGTGGATTGTCAAAGAAAAAAATGTCTATGCAAACGTTATTATTAATAATAATAAAAAAAAAAAAATGTATCAATTTTTATTTTCCATTTTTATTTTGTAATCATCTCGCGACCCCCACTTTGGGAACCCCTGGTTTAGAGGAACGTTTTAATTGGAACCCTTAATGTTGAGGATAAGGTCCTTTCTATCTGGGAGTACTCCGTTTGGACATTTTCTAAGTGATCTGTTTGATTGTTTGTAGTTTTCCCCCAATAGGAGCTGACAAGTCAAGGTACCTGCTCAATGTAGACCCCATCCAAGGTCTTCACCTCCTGAGCGGTGGTGGAGGACTTGGGTTTGTTGTCTCCATATCCCTGAAGGAAACATTTTAAAATAAAATCAGCACCACGGCCAGTATTATCTGTAAATAAGTTATAATGAACAGTGTGTCCAGCCGTGGCTGAGGCCTCAGGTCTTACCAGTTCTCCAAATGTGGGCGAGGGGCCCCAGCTGATCGTACTCTCATCTGCAGCAATAATGATGCTGCTCTTCCTGGGAAACACAAACACACTCAGTCAAACTCTACAAAGGGAGGTCAAAATTATTATGTAGAGCAAGTGATTACTTTGAGGGTACCTACACTTTAATACGAAAGCGTTCCCTTGCCCATTACATCTCTAATTGACACACACACACACACACACACAAAGTCTATATTTCTGTTGCTGCAGTATTTGGTCTTTTATGGAACATTTTAACTTATCCAGAATATATATATTTTTTATTTGTGATGTGTCTTTTCTAATGTAGATGTATTTTTTATTTTTTTCTCTTAATGTTTATACTATATTCCTCCTTTTAAATTGCAATACCTAAACACACTGCTAATGTAACAAAGGACATTCCCAATTTGGGATCAATAAAGTATCCATCAATCTAATAATATTATCATCAGGAGAATATTAGCACTCAACATTCCCTTGAAGGTGACAGATGTGAAGCTCGGTGGATGTTCTTTTAGGTCCAGACAATAAAATGAAAGCTCCTGAGGCAGAGCGGAACAGATGGAAGGGTCCGGACTCACCCACAGGACAGGCTGCGGATCTTCCAGCCACACAGATCCTGCACAGCTTTGGGGTACATGGTGGACTCTCTGGAAGTGTTTGTCACCCCCCAGAAAAACAGCCCCCCTGCAAAATAAAAACCAGATCAGACATTTCAAGTATAGCAGCACCAAACAGCATTTATTATAGAGCTGACTTGGAATTTAGTATAAAAAGCCTTTGCCAAAGTGAAGTCATTTTCAAATGTGATGGTTTTAAGGTTAGACCCCAACGTCACTGAGCCCATCAGAGAGACTGTGTCTAATGATCTGCCTACCCATCTCACTGACAGCGAAGGAGCACTGGTATCCGCTACAGATCTGAGCGGCGCCGCGTCCAGGGAAGTCAAACAGTTTGACGAGCCGGGGCACCATCTCGTCCTTCTGCTCTGTGTGCCCCAGCCGGCCGTAACCACCGAACCCCCAGCTGAACACCCGCTTCTGAGAGTCCAGCACCAGCTGCAAAACAACACACGATCAATCATCCCATTAACATTTTATAGAGAAAGCAAAACACAAATTTGTCTTAGGGAGCTGTAAAGATTGTAAACTGTCCTTACAACCTTACAATAGAAAAAAACTCCACGAAAAAACAAACAAAGGGGGGATCAAAATAGAGAAACGGATATAATTACAAAATAGAACATACAGTGGGGCAAAAAAGTATTTAGTCAGCCACCAATTGTGCAAGTTTTCCCACTTAAAAAGATGAGGCCTATCATTTTCATCCTAGGTATACCTCAACTATGAAAGACAGAATGAGAAAAAAAAATCAAATCCAGAAAATCACATTGTCTGATTTTTAAAGAATTTATTTGCAAATGATGGTGGAAAATAAGTATTTGGTCAATAACAAAAGTTCATCTCAATACTTTGTTATATACCCTTTTTTGGCTATGACAGAGGTCAAACTTTTTCTGTAAGTCTTCACAAGCTTTTCACACACTGTTGCTGGTATTTTGGCCCATTCCTCCATGCAGATCTCCTCTAGAGCAGTGATGTTTTGGGGCTGTCGCTGGGCAACACAGACTTTCAA
This sequence comes from Notothenia coriiceps, assembly GCF_000735185.1. Lineage (NCBI taxonomy): Eukaryota > Metazoa > Chordata > Actinopteri > Perciformes > Nototheniidae > Notothenia > Notothenia coriiceps. The sequence continues at coordinate 4,893 of NW_011362839.1, forward strand.
CTCCCTCCAAAGATTTTCTATGGGGTTGAGATCTGGAGACTGGCTAGGCCACTCCAGGACCTTGAAATGCTTCTTACGAAGCCACTCCTTCGTTGCCCGGGCGGTGTGTTTGGGATCATTGTCATGCTGAAAGACCCAGCCACGTTTCATCTTCAATGCCCTTGCTGATGGAAGGAGGTTGTCACTCAAAATCTCACGATACATGGCCCCATTCATTCTTTCCTTTACACGGATCAGTCGTCCTGGTCCCTTTGCAGAAAAACAGCCCCAAAGCATGATGTTTCCACCCCCATGTTTCACAGTAGGTAAGGTGTTCTTTGGATGCAACTCAGCATTCTTTCTCCTCCAAACACGTCTAGTTGAGTTTTTACCAAAAAGTTCTATTTTGGTTTCATCTGACATTCTCCCAATCCTCTTCTGGATCATCTAAAATCAGTGGTCACCAACCTTTTTAAGCCCAAGATCACCGACCTCGGCCTAGGTGAAAGGCGAGATCTACCTATTGCAGAATTGAGTGAAAAAGACGGCCCAGACAATGCTTCCAATTTGAGGCCTTTTATATAGGCTAATTGTATCTGAATTACTGTTACAATAAAGGCTCCATAATCAGCTCACGGCATATAGGCAGGGGTAAATTGCTATGGGGGGAGGTCCTCACCTCCTCTAGGGGGAACCTCACCTCCTCTAGGGGGATCCTCACCTCCTCTAGGGGGGTCCGGGGGGATGGTCCCCCGGGAAGATTTTTTTTAAAATATTGAAGTTGAAAGCATCAATCTGGTGCACTTTGAGAGCAACATGAAGAGATCTATGGATACCTCTCTCAGCACCCATATGAAACAGAACTGTAAACAGATTTTCTTTTTCTTTATGGATATTTTACAAATCACTCCCCTTTTAAACTGTATTCTTGTTTTACTGCCATATAGTAGGCTATTTCATACCTGTTTTTCATTTATTCTCTTATTGTTTGTATAACTATAAGTATCATATGAAGGTGTGCCGCGGAAATAATCTTTGTGACAAAACCGTTCTAAACACTCAGAGTCCTTTAGCCAGAGGCGCGGGAAGGTATTTTGAGTGGGGGTGCTGAGGTGCTGGACTCCAGTGAACACTATTACGGGCACTATAGAGCACGCACAAAAAAACTCCCCACATGCAAACACACAGTAAACCCGCGACTGTTACAATGAAGGCTCGATAATCAGCTCACGGCATATAGGCAGGGGTAAAGTGCTATTTTTTACGAGTGGGGAGCGGACCTCACCTCCTCTAGGGGGGTCAGGGTGGATGCTCCCCCGGGAAGATTTTTTTTAAATATTGAAGTTAAAAGCATCAATCTGGTGCACTTTGAGATCTATGGATACATCTCTCAACACCCAGATGAAACACAACTGTAAGCAGATGTTCTTTTTCTTTATGGATATTTTACAAATCACTCCCCTTTCAAACTGTATTCTTGTTTTACTGCCATATAGTATTTCATAATTGTTTTTCCTTTATTCTCTTTTTTTGTATAACTATAATGATAATATGAAGGTGTGCCGCGGAAATAATCTTTTGAATAATTTTTGACCAAACCGTTTGAGACCCACTGAGATAACTTAGACTAAAGTTAACTATCTAAACACTCAGAGAGTCCTTTAGCTCACCTGAGCCCCTCAGTCTGAGAGGAGAGCTCTCCTCCAGCTTGTTGTGGAACAAACAGCTCCGTATGTCCGTTAGTGCAGCTAGCTAACCAGATGCTAACAACACGGTCCCTGCTGCTGGCACCGGTCCCTCTCTCTCTCCCCCTCTCTCACACACACTAAATGCGCTATTTCCGCACACACACAGAGCCGCGAGCTTGAATGACACAAGCACACTTTTATTTCCATGCAACTCTCTGATTGGTCTGGTGTCTTGCCTCTGTTGCATTCACTGAACACGGGAAATTACAGTCCTGCCGTCCTTTCTAGTGTCTTGATAGGTTCACGTAAAGCACGGTTAATGTATTATATTATTGAGGTAGAATTGTCCGGGGCTACAGAAAAAACATTCGGGGCAGGCCAAAATATCATTTTACCAACAATGTGGAATTTATTGGCTACATATTAGACAGATTATGCAGAGCGGGAGCAGCAATAACCGTCAAATAATAATTCAGACAGGGGAGCTCCGCACCCCCTGCCTGCCGCTAGGGGGATCAGAATTTGATTCAATTTGATAGATTTTCTGGAGTCTCTCACTAAATGGAGTGCGTCTTCGACATTCAAGTAGGTCGAGAGCTCAGACTGTCGTTTCCTGAGAGGGAGGTGGGCAACAACAACTTTTTCGTGGATATAGGCGCAATCGCGTTCGATCGATCGTGTCTACGATTGGTTGTTATGTGCGATTGGCCACGCGCGCGAAAGAGCGGAGGCGAGCGCGTGTGTATGTTGGCTTGTGTGTTGGGAGGCGCTCGAACTTACTGTGTGTCTCTGGTTTAGCTCCGTAATCAGTACTAGACATACTTTCACCCCGTTTACAGCCGGTCGGTGGCAGTAGCATCTGTCGGTCAGTCGTGGGACACTCCGTTCTTCAGTCTGCGGTGTAAACGCTGCGCAACGCAAATGGTTATACCAGTTTTCACCCCCCGCAGGTCTCGCGCTAATCCATACCTCCCACCCTGTTCAGAGGGGCATGAATCCACGGCAGCCGGACTTTCATCTGGCCGTGAAAATGGTCTCACCTTCGAGGCACTTACCAGATTCAGTGGAGCGGCGTGTAAACATTCTCTGCGACCCATGGTTCACCCGAAGTGATAGTTTTCAGGCCAGGTGCATAGCCTGCTCTTACGGTTTAGTTACTTTGGCTTACAAAGTGGCGTTGGTAACTTTGTTCTCTGCGTCGCTTAATATGTTTGTTGTATGGCGCGCGTCCACGTCTCACAGACAGGCTACTCGAACGTCGAGTCTAGAAAGAGTCTTCGCTACGTGTCGTCGTTCCATTCGGGTACTGCCCTTC
>NW_011362839.1:7919-12314 GCF_000735185.1 Notothenia coriiceps
CACGTCTGGCACTGCAGGATTTTAGTCCCTGGCGGCGTAGTGTGTTACTGATGTTAGCCTTTGTTACTTTGGTCCCAGCTCTCTGCAGGTCATTGACAAGGTCCCCCTGTGTGGTTCTGGGATTTTTGCTCACCGTTCTTGTGATCATTTTGACCCCACGGGGTGAGATCTTGCATGGAGCCCCAGATTGAGGGAGATTATCAGTGGTCTTGTATGTCTTCCATTTTCTAATAATTGCTCCCACAGTTGATTTCTTCACACCAAGCTGCTTACCTATTGCAGATTCAGTCTTCCCAGCCTGGTGCAGGTCTACAATTTTTTTTCTGGTGTCCTTTGACAGCTCTTTGGTCTTGGCCATAGTGGAATTTGGAGTGTGACTGTTTGAGGTTGTGGACAGGTGTCTTTTATACTGATAACGAGTTCAAACAGGTGCCATTAATACAGTTAACAAGTGGAGGACAGAGGAGGCTCTTAAAGAAGAAGTTACAGGTCTGTGAGAGCCAGAAATCTTGTTTGTTTGTAGGTGACCAAATACTTATTTTACCGAGGAATTTACCAATTAATTCATTAAAAATCCGACAATTTGATTTCCTGGATTTTTTTTTCCTCATTTTGTCTCTCATAGTTGAAGTTTACCTAGGATGAAAATTACAGGCCTCTCATCTTTTTAAGTGGGAGAACTTGCACAATTGGTGGCTGACTAAATACTTTTTTGCCCCACTGTACATACTATTGTGTTAAGTATCATGGCATTAACTTCATGGCAATCAAGTCTTCTGAACAATATGATTTGGTGCTTAGGATCCTGATGAGTGTATTTCTCACCGTGTGGTTAGACCCGCAGGCCACGTCTCGGATCACCACGTTAGGCACAGGCATGACCTGGCCATCCTTGGACTTCTCGATGAAGATGGCGACACGGCGGGCGATGAGCTCACAGTCGAACTCGATGCGCTGGGCACGAGCGATGAACTTTCCATCACTGTTGTGACCTGCAAGAGAGAGGATGACTCGAGGTTAGACTAATATTTCAAGACATAATACTATTATAATAATGTATATTATAATATATGAATAAAACCACAATGTGTGAAACTAAACTAGTCTGTGGCCGGCGGTGGGCTACCGGTAACGGTTTTTAGTTACCTCATACACTCCTGAAAAACAATCTTATGACGAGGGGAAAAATGACAATAATTCGCATTTTGCACTAGGGGATCGTAGCCAGCCGCGTTTCTCGTTTTAATGCCATTGAACAAAACTTTTGATCAGAATAACAGCAAAAGGTGAGTATATCCCCGTGTTTTGCTACCTAAAGCTTCGTGTGGTCTGTATTTGCTTCCCCTGTCGCGAGTTCTGATCGCTCAGTGATGATCTGTGGAATCTCAGCATGTTAGCGAAGCTTGTTTGTGCAGATCCGATAAGTATATTGATCGATTTATACCTACAGTTTTGTGCTAAGTGAGTTAGCATGTTTTTGCTCAGGGCTCATTTAGACCCTTCTTGTGAGACTTGTGTTTTGTTTCGGTAAAAATGGTTCGCATCATCAGTTAGCTGAGTCTCTTCCCGTTAGGAGGGTATGACACATTCATAGTTCTTTTAAATATTAAGAAGCCCTGAGACAAAGTGTTGTGAAAAAACCCTGTTAAGACCCCGCCGGCGGGGTCTTTGGGGCTTAACAGGTTAAACTCAAACAGGCTGATCAAAAGCCTTAAAAAGTCAAAATCGGCTCCAAAGAACTGTCTCATGTAATTCTTGATGACCTCCTGATGGCAAAGGCCAAAAGGCTTTCTGTCTTTGAACGTGGCAGGATTGTTGAGCTGCACAAGGCCTCTCGCACTTCGCACCTGCCGAGGCTGGACGCAGTCAGACGCTCGTTTTACATTTCTTAAAAGATCCTGAGGGTTACGGGACAAAAAAAGTCAAGCTGTAAACCCAAAAGCAATTCACCTGCACCAGAGTCCGGTTGTTTAGTTCACATCAGAGGCCTCAGACTGCGTTCACACCAGTCCAAACAAACCGCACCAAGGTGTTCAACGCTCAAGGGTTCGATTCGACCGGACTACACAAGACTGGTGTGATCGCAACCTTGAACTTTTGATCAGCCCGTTTGAGTTTGAATGCAGTTTTCAATAAATTGCATACTCCAATTTGAAGCTCTACTTACAACCTGGTTACGATCCACCAGTGCGAAATGGGAATTCTTGTAATTTTCCCCCCGGTCTTAAGATTTTGTTCAGGAGTGTATCTTTGACAGGCAGGTGCTATTACCAATATGTCAACTTCTGTATTAAATCTTCAAATAACTGTGCAGTGTATGCTTCCACCTTTAATACCGTCATCTGGCTGCTATCTCATAACTGCTACGGGTACTGGATGTGCATTTTGTAAATTGTGTAATCTCTACTCATCTGTAATACTTTTATGGACGGTTCTTAATTAATATGGAGCTATCTTTGGCTCTTTACTTGCTGTAACTTAAATGTATTCTGATTTGTGCTAAACTTTGTAAAACTGTCATCAACTTCTGATATTGGCACAAACATCTGTCTAACTGCTCACTCAGCTACTCAAACACTCTTCACAAAGTAGCGTTAGTCCATTGTTAACGTACCCAGCTGTCCGTACTCGGGGCAGCCGAAGGAGTAAAGGTTTCCTTTGCAGTCCACCACCATGCTGAACTCAGCTCCACAGGCCACCTTCACCAGGGGTTGGCCATTGTAGGAAATCTAGAGGAGTGAGAGAGAGACTGTAAGACAATAGAGAGGGCCCTAACATGACTCCTATGAAGTATCCGAGAGGTAACTGCATTATTATAATGCATCTAAAAACGCTTCTAGCTTTCCTTCTGATGCAGATTTGTATCCATGTCAGAACTGTAACAGTGAATTCCTGCCAACTCGGCCCGGTGCACAGTATGAAGACTGACGCACTTAAGGCAGATCTAAATTTCACAGACACAAGCTCTACTCTGAAACTGTTATTCGTCCTCACTGAGCAGAGGATTCAACTGCGCACATCTTACAGCGTCAGACAGATGTGTCCCTCACCAGGATAATACATGTTTGGATGCTTTGAATGTATAATGATTGAATGAGAAACAGTCTAAATGCACATTTTATCTTGCATGTATACGTTATAGCATAAGAGATGCTCTTCGGTTTTATAGCCTATTGCGACCTGTTTCTGAAATAGTTTTTTCAGTGTACCAGGGGTAGACATTAAGGGTAAAATGCCACTGGCCCTCCGGGCCGGTGGAATTGTATTATTACTGGCCCCACCATTGTAACCACTGGCCCGGAGCATTCGTCCAAAAAAAAAATCGACTTATAATGAAGAAAATGAACACATTTGTTGCAATAGTAATTTATGCACTAACTACATTACTACTTGTACTACAACATTTGAATCATCAGTTCTTCCTCATTTCCTCAATTGTTCATATTTGGTTTATTAAAATAATGATATTGTGGTCATTGTTAAAAAATGTCAGCTATTATTATGAGTATTATTATTTGTATAATGCGCTTTCTGCCTTCCTGTCATTAGGAGTTAGAAATGTAATGGCTATGTAATAGATTAGAACCTTCATTATCCTAAACTGCTGGGACATTTCCCTAAAGCCAATACCTTTTATATTTTCTACTCTTCACTTACTTGTCAGCATAGGTCGGCATTGATGTATAGAGCCGACAGAAGACCTTGTTTATATTGGCATCATATTGAGAGGTGCAGTGACGTGTCCTAAAACCGGGAAGTATAAGCTGCTGGTTTCCTCGACAAAAAGCAATGGGATTTCTCCAAAGGGTTTTGGAAAATAGCCGGAAATAAGGTCTGTGGAAAACAAACCTGTTTGATAAATGCACGTTTTTTTCAGCCGGATAATCTCCACATGTCTACCCTACTTTTATAATTTTCAAATCATAAATCTAATCGATAGATTATAAAAGGGTTTTAGGACGAGTCACTGCACTAGAAGCCAACTCCATCGATCAAGCTGGCTGAAACGTTCTCTCCCTCTTCTTCTCATACTCCCTGTCACTCTCCTTTAACTCCTCCTGTGACTTTCTTTTATTTGAAGATTGTTTTTTGCCCGGCACTTGGCCGGTTACCGCTGGTATTAAAAACATTATGGCGAATGGTTAGGTGGCGCAATAGTCTGTAGTGAAGGAGCGCGCTCCCGCTCACGGGAGCCTGCTCGCGCTCCACTCCGCAGCAAACAGCTGTTTGCTTTTCACCCTACAACGACAACCGACTCACAAAACGCTATGTTGTAGCGTTTATAAACGAAACAATTTAACTAAATTGCAAGTCAAAATAGCAATACCACAGGACAATTCTTTTTTTTAAAGCAATATTTTTGGTGGCCCGAGCGGGCAAGTGGAAAGTACGTTA
>NW_011362840.1:0-1753 GCF_000735185.1 Notothenia coriiceps
TGGAAGCTAATTGGTTTTAGTTGAACTGGGATGGAAGCTAATTGGTTTTAGTTCAACTGGGATGGAAGCTAATTGGTTTTAGTTCAACTGGGATGGAAGCTAATTGGTTTTAGTTGAACTGGGATGGAAGCAGATTGGTTTTAGTTCAACTGGGATGGAAGCTAATTGGTTTTAGTTAAACTGGGATGGAAGCAGATTTCCGGTGGGATCAGACTTGGTGGTTTACCGGGTTTGGGTCGGGATACGCTCAGGACCGGAAGACGTGGACGGCTCGCACCACGTACTGCCGGCAGATCGGACACTCGCTCATCCTCTTGCCGCACTTTGTGCAGGTGATCATGTGACCACACTCCAGCAGCACGCAGTCGATGGGAGAGTCCATACAGATCTTACACAGGTTCTCCTCCGGACCGGCAGAACCAGAACCAGCGGACTCTAGAACCACAAAGACAGGCAGTGTGAGGGAGCATACAGGGCTCAATGAGAACACATCACCTTCATTACATAAATAATAACAACAACAACAACAACAACAACAACAACAACAACAACAACAACAGGGACAATAATAATACATTTGGATCCACTTGGATTTGAAACATATGGTTTTAGTTGAACTGGGATTGGAAGCAAACCATACGGTGCTCATAAAGACCATATGAGCTGCATCACAGATAGTTTCTCAGTTATTTTAGAGAGGAATTGTTCAATTAATTAAAATAAATATATCATTTCAGTTTAAACAGCAATCCAAAGAAAAACTGATGATCCAAATAGTTTTTGAAATAAATCAGAATATAATCAAATATAGACAGAAACATAAAAATCACCACCAAATTGTAAAACAATACAATAATTAAAAAGTAAAAAGGTCACTTTAGCGTGTTCTTAATTTGTCTTTAAATTTGATGAGGATCTGAAATAGATTAGAATAAATCCAAGAGGAATATACAAACAAAGGGATGTAATGTGAGACAATCTAATAATTAACATGTTTCCCACTTTGCATGACATGACGTGTGTTTGTGAGCTCACCTGAGGCGTTCACAGCGTTGGCAGCTGGAAGAAAAAACAGGATTTACTTATGGATTTTTTGTCAAACCTCTTCAGATATTCATTGCTATCGGGATGTTAAGAGCTTTCCATGGAATATAACAAAAAGTGTATCTCGAGCCGGTTTCTCAAACTTACCTACCCCACCTTCAAGTACAATTTGGAGGTACTTGTACTTTACTTGAGTATTCCCATGTTATGCTACTGTGTTCTTCTACTCCACTACATGTATTTAATCCCTTTAGTTACTTCTCAGATGTGGATGAATGATGTGAAATATAATCAAGTGTTAAATCAGACTTTAGTTCCACCTGGAGTAAATCCACCAGCTACCCTGCAGTATACAAAGTCATTCAAACTAGCTGCACCTTTACCAGCTTTGAGAACACTTTCATGATCAATCATTATAAAACATATCATATCTATTATTCTGAAATGGACCAATCTGCACAATCACTACTTTTACTGTACTCTTTCACTATATTTTGATGAGAATACTTTTCTACTTTCACTTGAGGAACATTTTGAATGCAGGACTTTTACTGTAACAGAGTATTCCTACACTCTGGTACTTCTACTTTTACTGAAGTACAAGATCTGAGTACTTCTACTTTTACTCAAGTACAAGATCTGACTACTTCTACTTTTACTCAAGTACAAGATCTGAGTACTTCTACTTTTACTCAAGAACAAGATCTGA
>NW_011362841.1:0-5214 GCF_000735185.1 Notothenia coriiceps
CAGGCACTATTTTCTCATGTTCTCAGTACATGTTGCATTTTATTCTGGTCACAGTGATTTAAAATCTTTGAGTTTACATTTTATCTTTGTAAAGAACTTTGTTCTAATGTCTTGGTATGTTTGACAGTGCAGCAGGAAGTGTTGCTCTGTCTCCACCTGTCTGTTGCGGCTTTCACACCGGCGCTTTTCCCATTCTAGCTCTGTGCTAGAGCTTTTCTGATTCAGCTCTGGTTTCCCTTTTCTGCTCCCGCTTTGTTCACCCGACTGGTGCTGCCACTGCTGCGTCATGACATCAACGTTTACATCGCTGATTTGCTCCCCAACGGCGCTCACAACAACAACAACAACAACGGGGGACTGCGTCGGGTCGATGATCGTGTTGCTTTTAATCATACAAAGTCAGATTAAATTAAATAACGACTTCTCCAACCTTCTCCAGAGTGCCGTGGTTCATTGTTTATTAATGTGTTTCAGCGGCATTTACCGACCGCTGCAGTGCTGGCTGCTCTTCCACGGGAGTTTATTCTTCCGTTAGCTCTGGGTTAGCTAATACTTTAGAGCGGCCGCTGTAAAGTATTCACTGTGTGACTGTCACACAAGCAACTGATACATATTCCAAATTCCCCTTAAGTATGTGTGTCAGTCTGAATTGATGCTGTTTGGCATCACAACGCTGTTATGAAAGTTTCTCTGGTTTAAAATGGGTAATGTTAGCATAGCAACCAAAGCTAAACTGAATATAACTTGACTACTTGTTGCTATCCTATTGTGGCATAAGCCGTTTTCTACCGGCACATTTTACCGGCGTATTTTTCATTATGATTCTACTTGTGATAGTCGGACATGAAAACCTGTGCAGCCCATGTATTGATTCCATCCGATAGCTGCTATAATACAAAACAAAACGTCTTCCTGCTCTCCACAATGATCAATAACAGCGAACGGATGGTCAAAGTAAGGTACAAATAAACAGAATCACACGAAGCCTGGTTAGTGTTGCCTGACTTTATAAAGTGTTTTTTTTTTATAAGTGTGTGGTTGCCTTCTAGTCACTAAGCTCAGCACTACTGCTTGTAGGCAGGCATGACGAGACTCTTCAGTCGACCCATGTTCAGGGGAGGTGGGTTTAGTTTCCTACACGCCTCGACGTAGGAGACGTATGCAATGCCTTCTTTTAGCTCCGGAGTCTTGCTTCTAGCCCGACAATTTTTTGGAGCTGGAAACGAACCGGATTCCGGAGCTAAGAGGCGGCGCTTCTGCGGTGTGAAGAGGAAAAAACGGTACTTTTCAGGCTCTAGCTCTGGTGTTAGAGTGAAGCCAAGATCCTGCTCTCGTCCACTGATGGCCTTCCTGAATGCAGGGGCCAGGGTGTCCCCTCGCATTACCCCAACCAGGATGTCAAACTCCTCGCTGTTGCCATCTGGGGTCACCAGCCTGGCCCTTGTTCCTGCGTACATGGTCTCTATTGCCCGGAGTAGGTTGGGAGGGACACCGTAGGCCTCAAGGATCTTCACCATTGTGCTTCTGTGGATCGAGTCAAATGCCTTTTTGAAGTCGATAAAGCACAGTACAGCAGTCAGGTCATCCTTTTTCACCTCCTCGATCATTCTCCTTAGTGCCAAGATCTGTTTTCAATCAACTTCTCTCTCTCTCTCTTACGGGACTTACACCCTTCTACAGATCAGTTCTTAACGCCTGGCAGACACTAAAGGTCACACGGACCCCGGACCAGAGACCGGGAATGTGGTTGCTCGAGGAGCCACTACAAAATAATGACCTCTTCCCAACTGCAACTTTTTCATCCATAGCTTTAGGAACAAAGTTTGTTGAGGCTGGCATCACCAAGCTGGATCATTTAAAAAAAAAATACATCAGTTGAAACTCTTTGTAACACCGTACACATCAGGTCTTCCACAGTGCTACAGAGGATCGTTGAAGACATCATGCAGTCCCTGTCGGCGCTGGACAGATGTTGTTCAAAGTGTGAAGGGTTTGGTGGCTGCTCGGCTAAAAGTAGTGTCTGTCTGTCTGTCTGTCTGTCTGTCTCTCTCTCTCTCTCTTTCTCTCTCTCTCTCTCTCACAGACAAGATACACGGCCACAGGGTGAGGTTGCGAGTCTGGTCTGACTAAGCTGTCATACATTTATCAGACTGAACGATTGGCTGTCACACTCGGCTGTGATTAGCTGACAGCCTGTGATGACCTCATTAGACTTCCTGTCCAGAGGGGTGGGGGGGATTCCTTCCGACAATCCATCACATGAATACCAATCTGCCCGAGATACTGCCAATTTATGTAAGTAGTATATGCATCATGTCCCTATATCACACCTTTCACTAAAACACAGATGATGAACAGTTGACATCCAATGCATACATTTTTACATTATGTTATGTGAAATATAGGTAGTAAATCAAGATTAAAATAAAGTTGTGTAGTCATATTAGTGAGGCATCAGCATGCCCACTCATTTATCACTGAATGCCAATTGATTAGGAAAGGTTGAATCAATCACTGTCTAATCAGTTTAACATTTAACACAGCAACATGGCAGGGTCAAGTGCACCTGCAAAGCCCCCAGCCCAAACACACACACACAGTTATTTGTTATTAACCTGGCTGTATTTGTTAACCTTTGGTAATATGTTCGTTTGTGATTTTAAGGTCCTCTTTCCACATAGTGTGATTTCTGTCAGGGGCAGCCTGCTCCTGGCATTTCATCCAACTGGATGACTGACTAGCTTCGCACCCTTGGATTTATTTATCTGTTTGTGCTACTCTACAGTTGTTTGATATATATATATATATTCACAGTCGCAACAGTCATTGTCCGCCAGGGCGACTTGCCAACAGATTCACTTTTGGGTCTTTTCCTGTCTGATCAAATTATCAAAAAAAAGCTTCTCATATAAAAGACAAGTGGGAGACTGAAAGAGGCACAACCATTACTCCTGAAACCTGGGAACATGTGTTTGAGGAAGCACACTTAGTGACCAATTCTAACATCTGGAGAGAGTTGAGATGGAAAGTTATAACAAGATGTTTTAGAATCCCATAATTGACAGTTAAATGGAATCAAACAGGCTCAGATAAATGCTGGAGAAAAGGTGGTCAGCATACTGGCAATCACACCCATATTATGTGGTCCTACCCAGAACTGCTACTAAAAATCCCTTTAGCGGCAGCCATCAAGTGCATTACAAATGGTTAAAACCTGAACCTCCAACATATATAACGAGTGGATGCTGAAGGTTTGGGAGTTATATGAAATAGAGAAAATCACATATGCCGGCTTCAGAAACCATAATTTTAAAGAGATGGAAGCCTGTAATGCCTCTGCTACTACAATACTGTAGTGTGTAGTATACACTTAACACAACATGTTCAAGGCCAAGTCCCCTAAACAATCGTACCTTGTTATCTTGATTATACTTTTGTTTATTATTTTTCTCCCCTTAATTGTTATTATTTATGATATTTTTATTTATTTTTTCTCTTTTTTGCTTTGTCTGCTGCATTTTGATCTTTTCAATTATTTCTGTATTGGTTTTGCACGATGACCTGTATGAGTACGCGTGCTAAAAATCTCTCATTCCCAGTATAAGACAAAAAGTATGTAAATATGGCCATTTTGTATGTTTTTGTTAAACAATAGATAAAAGTAAATACGTGCTCAAAAAGTAAATACGTGCTCAATACCGACCCTTAGGTGTCTGGAGGTCTGGATTCATGATTTCACCCCATAATATGGATGTCATTTCTGTGAGGCCAACCATACGTTTATTAAGAGCAAATATAAAGAGGATTTATTGCAATCTTGAGCTGACCTTTGAAATTACGGCTAATCCAACAATGCGCAAAGGGGTCAATGGTCAGTGGAGAGGAGAGTGCCCTGGTGATGCAGCGAACCTCTGAGACTGCACTCCGATCACTTCAAGCAGCCTTAAATTATGCATAACTTTAAAGCTTACTAGAAAAGCAAAAATCGCCACCTGTTCAATTTTCATGAGCTTATAGAGCCTACCGTTTTTGTAAACATGTTAATTTCTGCTGTAAATGTGGACATTAAGGAAAATAGTGCATTTGGGAAACAAACAGTCTGCAGTGGTCATTAAGAAATGTTAAACCATAAACAATTTCAAATACATTTCCACAGGGGAAGTTATCAGCATTAAGCGAAAACATCCAGCAAGCAGCATTCCCAGTTGGCTAGCTGTGAGCTTCAGAATTGATTTTAAAATACTTTCATTGTTTTTTAGAGCTCTTAATGGCCTTGGTCCTTCATGTGTAACTTATGAACTCTAGAACCCTAGGGTCTTCTGTTACTGGCCTTTTAATCATAACTAAAGGGGGAAAAAATTGTTATCAGCCACCCAGAAAACTTACTGTATGTATACTTTTATACTTTCAATAGCCAACTCAAGACCAACCTTTTTCTAGTTGCTCTCTGTGTTAGCCATGTGAGATATTTTCAGGCCGTATGGTAGGGAAGACTACATTACATTAAAATAGACTTATTTAGATAACACTTAATCATTTCTTTATCATGCTTTCATCCACCATGATCGGGGCCACACACAGTTTACAGTAAAGAGTTTATATGAATATTAATCAGTGGCGAACCGTCAGGGTCTTCAAGGTATTCAGAAAATACCCTGATAACTCAGATAAAAAAAATACATTTATCGATTTAATTATATAAATACAATTTAATAAAATGTAAATACATTTTATAAATGAGAATCGTATCTGTGTTGTTGATCTGTAATAAACAGTGTTACGTTGATTTGTTTGTCCTTCTCGGACCTTGCACTACGCATTTTAGAAAAGAAATGCAACCAATCAGATCTGTTTCTGCATCTGTGGGTATTCTGCATCCTTGATAGAAGGCCCTGGTCGTTGAAATGAATGAGAGCGAACACTCTTGACAGTTTGATCAACCAATCGTATATATTGATTTGTAGCCAATGGGCGTATTCTTTCGGAGTTTCCCACGGTGCAGGGTATGCTAGAAGGCCCGTTAGTTCTGACAGGTGCGAGACACAGGATATAGATGGGACGTAACAATTCATTTTCTGTTTTATTCGTTTTAACGTTGACATGGCAACAGGTGAAGAAGATGTTGTTGCCGAATTATTGTGAATTATTGTCGGACATTGTAAAAAAAGGGCGCCCAACGCCTGAAAATCTGGAGCTGAATCAAGTTGCTAAAGG
>NW_011362842.1:0-1977 GCF_000735185.1 Notothenia coriiceps
GGCGGCGCTGCTGGACGGGGTGTTCGCCTTCATCCTGCTGGACACCGAGAAGAAGAAGGTGTTCGTGGGGAGAGACACGTACGGAGTGAGGCCGCTCTTCAAACTGAGCACAGACGACGGGTTCCTGGCTCTCTGCTCAGAGGCCAAAGGTACCGTAGATCTGGGGCCTTTATTTGTATTTATTGATGTAACGGGGTCAGTGTGTCATTAATACACATGTCTGTAAATGTGCCAAGAGGCTGCTTTTCATCTGTAGTCCCCGGACAGACTCTGTAAGTCACCCTAAAAACACATTTTATTTAAAATAACAAGTGAATACAATCAGTAAAAACATTGCAACATAAAGGCTTACAGTACTGGGAATGCTAATAAAGATAAATCATACGTGTGACATAGCAAGGAGACAGCAACCGGTTAAAGACACTCAGAGGGTTTTACATTGCAGTAGATCATGACAGAGCTAAATGAGATTTAAATAAACTGAATGTGTTTTTGTTTTCTGATTATTGCTGGGATTGAGCTCCTGCATCGGGTAACAGGGGGCGCTGCGCCCTCAAACCAAAATGCAGATTTTCCCCGTAAAATGTTAAAGTGATCAGAAAACAACATTTCTGTTCCTCAGAAACTATGATTCCTCCAGAGATATGAGTATCAAACAGACAGCTTTGTTTTTACGGAGCTCCGACGTCACGTTGTTGTTTACGTCACGTTGTTGTTTACGTGAGATCTTGTTGACGGGCGTCATGTTCTCCTGAGAATTGATATCTTATAAAAAAGATCACAGCACTCGTACTACATCTTTCTGATAACTCTCTGTTGTTCTTTTGCTCCCAGGCCTCACAGAGATCACTCATGCCATGCCGTCTCCTGCCAGCATCGAACCGGTCCTCCCGGGACACTTCGAGGAGTTCGACCTGAAGCAGAACGGGAAGGTTAGCTCCGTTCAGATGGAGGAGTTTCACTGCTGCACCGACGGGCCCGAGCACGCTGTCTGCGACTCGCTGGAGGCGCTGCCATCAGGTGGGGAAAACAGATTTAAATCACATGAACAGCTGAAGCGCCCCAGGCCCCCCAGCAGAGCCATTTATTTATATTATCTAGCGTTGGTTCGATTTAGGAAGCACTTTGAATGAATTATTTAGTATAAAACTGATGTTTCTCCGCAGGTTTTGACGAGGAAACGGTGAAGAGCAACATCAGGACTCTCTTTGAGAACGCAGTGAGGAAACGCCTCATGGCTCAGAGGAGGATCGGCTGTCTGCTGTCAGGTGAAATCATACCCTTAGATTTCTTAAAACAGAAACAGTAGGCATATTTACCTGGGTGACGCGCCCTAATGCTGTCTGGAGGCTAACTGCCGTTGGTGGAGGAGCTATGCAATCAGCTCTGTGTTGATTGACAGCTCTGTGTTGATTGACAGGTGGGCTGGACTCCAGTCTGGTTGCAGCCACTCTGATGAAGCTGGCTAAAGAGGAGAACCTGCAGTATAAAATCCAGACTTTCTCCATCGGATCAGAGGACAGTCCGGACATCCTCGCTGCTCGAAAGGTCAGGAGCACACAGACAGGCTTTAGAAAGGTTCACATAAGTTAAAGTGGACATATTATTCTATATTGGAAACATATATTGTAGGGCCATACCTATACAAAACATGTCTGTGAAGTTTTTTGCTTAAAATACCAAACAGGTCACCCAGAGCCTCATACTGCTCATACCCCTCTTTTGCAGCCCTGTTCCAAACAGGCTGATTCTGCTTTAAATTGAACGTCTGTTGCTAGCCACGCCCATTTGTAGCTGCTGCTAGCCATGCCCCTTTGTAGTGTCACGCATCTTTCCCCTGCTAAGAGAGCTTTCTACCGGGAGAAGCTCGGCTAAACGCTGCGGTGATTAAATGCCATATTATGTTCCCAACCACCAAGCATTATTTCTGAAACAGTATGGAGCTCAAACCTTTCTCTCCCGCAGGGTTTACCAATA
>NW_011362843.1:0-2663 GCF_000735185.1 Notothenia coriiceps
TGTGTTAGCATTTTCACAGTGGGCACGTTAGCAGCTACCGTTAGCATTTAGCTCAAAAAAGCATGGCTGTATATGTTTGCCTTGTGTGTGTGTGTCTGTCTGTCTGTCTGTCTGTCTGTCTGTCTGTCTGTCTGTCTGTGTGTGTGTGTGTGTGTGTGTGTGTGTGTGTGTGTGTGTGTGTGTGTGTGTGTGTGTGTGTGTGTGTGTGTGTGTGTGCGACCATGCAAAGTGTACTTCTGGAGAAACTGGGAACTATCACAGAAGCCATTTTGAGTAGTTTCCCAGGTGTTTCAGTATTTCGGCTATTTCTAGCTTTTTTGTTAGTGAAGGAGCTACTGACATTACAATGTCTACAAATCCCTGCTCTTTCAAACACTCACACACATGGAATCACGATGAGAATATGTTCATGTTCTGCTTCAGAGGTGCTTAGTGAAGCAGCAACACTTGTTACTCATTTCTAAAACAGTTTCAACCTCCTGTTACGAGCCGATTTCGCCAAACCTCATGATGTTGTTGCTGCATTTTTAAAGCTTGCACACAACTAGCAACACACCCACAATGTCATATCACTCACTGGAAAAAGAAAAAATGAGGTCAACACTCAGTATGTAATGCAGGGTTTTTCCCAAGTATTCATTTAGTGTCTGCCCTCAGGAGTCAAACCACATCACAACTAAACACAAACAATATCATCAACTACTGCAGACAACTATTATATCCCTCATACATATAATAGTTGTCTTATTTTGCTATGACATTACATGTAACATGGAGTCTCCTATAATCGTCCCATATAAAGTGCAGCGCTATGAGAAAACTAACTGAAGACAGATGTTGTTTTCCAAACACTGGCCATAGTAACACACTGGGAATCCTCACAGTGGAATTACTTTTCATCACAAGACTTTCCTTTGACGCTGTTCACTACCAGCCTAGCAAAAAAAAAAAACTAAAAAAAAGCCTGTCAGTGTTTGGATAAGACATGTCGCTGATGAACCAGTAACAAATTATCAAGCTAATCCTTAATGACTGTGCCTCAGGCCACTTCTGTTTAGATACAGAGCAATTAGTAACTTGCAGGAGTACTTTTTGATATGACTCATCTTACAGAGTACTTTTTGATATGACTCATCTTACAGAAAAGAAAAACCCTAATAGGAGCTGGTTTATTGTATTTCTACCTTTTTAAACTGATGTATTATAAGCCTCAATCCTCCCAGTAAAAACGACCCTCCCTGTAATAAAACAAAGCTCCCTCTGGCTGTGTTCTTAATTGTTTACATTGTTTGCTGTAGAGCGGAGGTCAAACTGTAGAAGATGTTTTCTGGTGTCACTTTAAAAAAAAAAAAATGTGCAGCAGCTACTGAGTAACAAAACCCACGAGATACACTTATGGGAAACCTCTGCAACCTAAAGTGAGTCGGAAAGTATGATTTGTTTTGAGTGCCCACAAGCTGTCTGCGATACAAACTGCTTTCATGTCCGAACCCAGCACTCACTTCCTCTCCAGAGAACATCTTCCTTGACAACACCCAAAACATTAAAGTCAGAACAAACAAACAAACAAAGGTTTTTTTTTAACCACAAAACAGCTCTGCCACAGTTTTTGATTTTGTGCATGTAAAGGATTATGATATTTAAAATAAGCCAGCTTAGTGTGCTTCTTCTCACCATCTGACAGGAAATACTTTCTTCATTACACACACTTGGGCATTAAATGACATCAGCAGAGTGCAATGTCTTCACTGAGGAAAGGAATCAGCTCTAAAATCAGACTTAAGTAATAGCAGATAGTTCCTTTAAGTGGGCGTTTTGAATGGAAAATGTTGCAATTCATTTTCATTGAAACATGCCTCCATTAGTTGAGACCTAGCTCTCTTCCTCATATACATCTAACCACAGAAAAACTGTGGTGCGATCTGGGATAAATGCACCATGTGTTGGGTACAAGTTAAACGTGTTGTACTGCAGTTATTACAGCATAAAAGGTAGAGACAGTGTGTCTGTACATAATGTATAACAAGTGAACAAGTTATATTCAAGATGACATATTCTGCCCTTCTTCATGTTCATATCAGTATGTAGTGTCTCTACTTTAAAGAGTCCTCTCCTGCTGATGTTCAGGTGTATATCAGTATGTAGTGTCTCTACTTTAAAGAGTCCTCTCCTGCTGATGTTCAGGTGTATATCAGTATGTAGTGTCTCTACTTTAAAGAGTCCTCTCCTGCTGATGTTCAGGTGTATATCAGTATGTAGTGTCTCTACTTTAAAGAGTCCTCTCCTGCTGATGTTCAGGTGTATATCAGTATGTAGTGTCTCTACTTTAAAGAGTCCTCTCCTGCTGATGTTCAGGTGTATATCAGTATGTAGTGTCTCTACTTTAAAGAGTCCTCTCCTGCTGATGTTCAGGTGTATATCAGTATGTAGTGTCTCTACTTTAAAGAGTCCTCTCCTGCTGATGTTCAGGTGTATGTCAGTAGGTAGTGTCTCTCCTGTGACATGTCTCCATTTTCAATGTTCAAAAAGCTCTTTATTTCTCTCATACTGCCTGTGCTGCAGCACCTCTTTTCACCCTCTGTCTGAAACCAGAATCCGATTGGTTAGCTGGTCGGCTCTGTTGTGATTGGTCAACCGCTTAGAGATGTCCCGCCAGTTAGCAT
>NW_011362843.1:2966-3899 GCF_000735185.1 Notothenia coriiceps
ACCGCTTAGAGATGTCCCGCCAGTTAGCATATCACGTACAATGTGTTGGAGCGCTAGCCAATAGAAGTGCAAGTGTTACATAGGGATGTCACTATGTTAGGGAAATAAACAAAGGTGCCCAATGGAGGCCTTTCCATATACATGCACAAAAACCTATATAACCCACTACAGGAAATGGAAAACCACAAAAAGCAAAATAGGGCCCCTTTCAACAAAGTGCACGTTGTGTAATGTTCCGGGTCTTCTACATATTTGTCTCTCATAGTGAATGCCATTATACCAAACAATATGTCATTATTGACAAGGCCAGACTCAGTGTAGCTCACAGATTGAGTGAAGAGTGGGAGCTGACAGCTGCATCTTTCCAACTCTATATTTACGGTACTCCAAAGTTAATTTGCTGTTACAGTTTTGAGCAACAGGAATGTGAACAATGTAAGAAACAAAAGAGTGTGAATGGGTGGAGTTTATTTACCCTTTCAAAGAGCCATGTAAGACACAGGGACTCTAGCTTGTTTTGAGAGTTGCTTTTTAACTGACGATTGCCCAACATCTGTTATCTAAATGTATTTGCGATTGTGGTATGTGTGTGTGTGTGTGTGTGTGTGTGTGTGTGTGTGTGTGTGTGTGTGTGTGTGCGTGTGTGTGTGTGCCTGCCTTCCTAAAAATGTCTTAACCACACCGCCACAGTTGTTCTGCTGCACATGAATGATCTGAATGTTGATCATACTTCTGTATTATCTCGTATCCTTTAAAGATACAACAGGTTTGATTTCATGATGGTAGACATGGGTAAACAATAATGAACTCAAGTAAAAATTCAAAAGTATTAGCATCAAATATATACTTAAAGTACCAAAAGTAAAAGTAGTCATTGTGCAGATTGGTCGATTTCAGAATAATATAAATATGATATGTTTTAAAATGATTGAT
>NW_011362843.1:3909-6961 GCF_000735185.1 Notothenia coriiceps
ATTAAAGTGTTCTCAAAGCTGGTAAAGGTGCAGCTAGTTTGAATGACTTTGTAGCCTATACTGCAGGGTACTGTAGCTTGTGAATTTAGTCCAGGTGGAACTAAAGTCTGATTTAAGACTTGATTATATTTCACATTAATCCAAATCTGTAAAGTAATTAAAGGTATTAAATACATGTAGTGGAGTAGAAGTACGTGATTTATCTCTGAATTGTAATGGATTTGTAGTAGAAAGTAGCATACAATATACTCATGTAAAGTACAAGTCCCTCAAATGTTTCCTTAAGTGCAGGACTTGAGTAAATCTACTTAGTTACTTTACACGACTGCCAAAGGTATTAAATAAATGTAGTGGAGTAAAAGTACAATATTAACCTCTGAATTGTGGAGTAGAAGAACAAAGTAGCAACAATATATAAGTACAAGCACCTCAAAATTGCACTAAAGTACAGTAATAGAGTAAATGCACTTTACACCACATGTACACCAAAACAAAACACGTTGTAAAAATCAAACATCGCTGATTTCTTACCCATGTCCTCGTCTATCATGCCCAGCTCCATATCACCCTCCATCTCCTCTGTGTCACACAAAGAATCCATCTCGAAGATGTCGTTATTGCTCATAGTCCTGGTTCTGGTTCTCCAGTCATGTCACCGAGAGCAGAACAACTTTACTTCACCCCTCAGTCTGTGGTGTGTTTTCACAATGGCTTCTTCACTGCGCAGCCCCTTCATCCGCACATTCTTGCTTTATTTCCGAATATCTCCGCCACATTAATTTTTTTCTCAAGTTCAGACTTGAAAGAATGGAAATGAAACGGGTGGGGTCGAAGGAGGAGGAGAAGAAGGAGGAGGTTCCGCCCACTTCATTCCTTTTAGCTTAGCATGCCAATTAACACATGTGGAAGTGTATTTGAACCATGATGTGAACACAACACATGTACCTGTAGGCCAACGTTACTTTACATTGTTGTTATTTACATATTTCTCATACGGAAGGGGATTAGGGCCTTGTGTGATTATTTTTCTGACCAGTTTTTTCTTCTGAGATTTAAGTCAGAATTCTGAGGAAAAATATGTTCATTTTTTATATAATAAAATTATATTAAAAAAAATAAAAGATTATATATTTGTTCTGAAAATCTCAGAATTCTGACTTTAATCTCAGGTCAAAATACATATTTTAAACATATTTTTAAGATAAACCATTCTTCTTTTGTTTGCGGTGTTCAGGTAACACCAACGTAGGAATTTACCGTTCTCTTTAACCCTTTTTCTTTTACCGATACAACTTTATTTATCTACAACAAACAAGACATTATCACACACAAGCAGTAAAAGCAACTTTGTACAAGCCACAGTGAATAGATTTCTCTCAGGATTCAAAGTAAATCGTCGGTGATTTCTTCGTTGATTCAGATAATGCTCATAATTCCCAACATTTCAAAGTGCTTAAGTCACCTTGTTTTAAAGGAACCTTGAATGCGGCTTAGCAGGAGGGGGAAGGAAAAGAGTGACGGACCCTTTATGCCGCCATGGTTTCCGCCAATAACAAACCTGCTAGCTTGAAGCGGCTTAAAATGCATTGTCTCTGCTGTGTCATTCTGAACAGTTAGGTCGTCATAGACTTAATATAAAACATTAATTTTAGTATTTCACCATGATGGGTGAGTGTTTGTGTCGCTGGGGATAAACGCGAATCAGTAAATAAAAGATTGCGGCTAGTTTTAGCTAAAGGACGACATGCTACTTTAGCACTAGTCGTGTTAGCTTGAAGCTATTGATGAATAATATGTCCTTTTAATGGGCATACTTTGACCTAAAAAGAGAAGTCACGGTCTCTATTTGGATCAGATTATTTCCTAACCGGGAAGATTTTCTCCAGGTGAGTTTGCCATATTTATATGTATAACCTAATCATCAGAGAATACCAAGAAACGTTAACAAATTGTGGTTTTTAATTTCCCTAAACAACCTGCCACTTAAAATAATAATTATATGATAGAAAAATAGTTGTCTTTATTTTTTTTAAGGTTAAATCGGTTTTTTAAATATTTTCATTTCATAATTGTTATATCTTTGACCTTCTCTTACAATGTATTTCCTTGTGTTGTTTATGTTTGCACCACCGTACCCCGAAAGCAAAATCTGATTCATACAATGTTTAAGTTATACATTTAAGAATATACAGTTGTGATAGTAAGTGTTTGAAATGGACAGGAAATCATAATGAAAAGTAATATATGCATTTACACATATGTATGATCAGAAGTAGTACACGTATCCATGAGATGTTTTCCATTTGTAAAGCAGTAATCTAACTTAAATGTGATCCCTGTCATTCAGACTTACAGAATACTTTACAATACAGGCATTGTTTTAGTTGTTCTACTCTTGGCTTGTTATTTGAATAATTCTGCATTTAAATCCAGCGGTGTGTCCTTCTGTTATCCCCTTTCAGATCAGTCCACACGTTAGATTTGCAAAATGAAGATCTTCTCCGTGGCTCACAAGACGGTGTTCGTGGTGGATCACTGTCCATACATGGCGGAGTCCAGCCGGCAGCAGGTGGAGTGCGACGTGCTGACGAAGAGTCGAGGGCAGGGGGTTATTCCTCTGGCCCCGGTGTCCAAATCCCTGTGGACCTGCGCTGTGGAGTGCAGCATGGAGTACTGCCGGATCCTCTACGACGTTTACCCCCTGCACAAACTGGTTAGCTCCTTATTTCGTTTTTTTTTTATCCAAGGCTGAAATATCTTTTACTGTTTCTCCAATCAAAATTGCTCTATTTGTCCCACAGCAGGGACATTTAAAGTGTTACTTAATTTGCATTTTGTATATCTATCTATCCATCTATCCGTCTGTCTGTCTGTCTGTCTGTCTGTCTGTCTGTCTGTCTGTCTGTCTATCCGTCTATCCGTCTATCTATCTGTCTATCCGTCTATCCATCTGTCTGTCTGTCTGTCTGTCTGTCTATCTTTCTATCTAGCAACATTACCAGAGATCCTCTTTCACATCATCATGAAACAACAGTTACATTTATTTCTGATC
>NW_011362844.1:0-3538 GCF_000735185.1 Notothenia coriiceps
CTGTGTACCAAGAGATTTTAGAGCACTACATGCTTCCGTCTGCTGAAAAGCTCTATGGAGATGAGGAATTCATTTTCCAGCATGATCTGGCACCTGCCCACAGTGCCAAAACCACCAGTAACTGGTGTACTGACCATGGCATTACTGTCCTCGATTGGCCTGCAAATTCCCCTGACTGAACCCCATAGAGAATATGTGGGGTATTGTGAAGAAGAAGCTGAAAGACACCAGACCCAACAATGCTAATGAGCTAAAGGCCGCTATTGAAGCATCCTGGGCATCCATACACCTCAGCAATGCCACAGGCTGATTGCCTCCATGCCACGCCGCATTGATGCAGTAATCCGTGCAAAAGGATTCCCAACCAAGTACTGAGTGCATTAATGGACATTTTCAAATGTTTGATTGTGTTTTGCTGTTATAAATCTTTTTTTTTTACTTGGTCTGAGGAACTATTCTAATTTTTTGAGATAGGATTTTTGAGTTTTCTTAAGCTGTATGCCATAATCAGCAATATTAAAATAATAAAAGGCTTGCAATATTTCAGTTGATTTGTAATGAATCCAGAATGTATGACATTTTAGTTTTTTTAAATTGCATTACAGAAAATAAAGAACTTTATCACAATATTCTAATTTTCTGAGACAGTCCTGTATGATACATTAAATGATCGTGAGGATGATGATTGAAAATCATTTGTTTCAGCCGGGCTGCATTTCCTGATCTAAAAACATAGCGATGGTTTTGTACTTACGCCAACGTGAATTAAACAACATTATTTTGTTAAATAAAAACATGGTGATGTTTAGTAAATGATTACATGTCTCTTATTTAGCACAGAATATGATCCTATCCGTGACATATCTTAACAAATATCCGCTATATCAGATACCTGCGATCTATCAGCTGTTTATTTCACATGAGTTCCAGAGTTGCAGCTTTCAATCACGGCTCCCCCTGGTGGATTCATGGTCCATTGCAGCTGGTTTCATTATAATTAAATGTATTTATCAAGGGGGCGTATCAAGTCCTGCGAGGGGTTTTCCTTTTCAGCAGGGGCCCGCCCCGTGCAGGTCAGGGACCCGTCCGAAACGAAGCGCTACATCTGTAAGAGCCTGAGATCTATAAATCTCCTCTTTAAAAAAAAAAATGAAATATCAAATGTTAATGTTGAGTTTTGTTGGTTGATCCAAATGAACAGATGATACTGTGAAATATATGAAAAAAAACTGGATTTTGTCTCACTAAGCACTCCTACAAACAATCAGGGGGATTTTCCCCTGGATACACCATATCAAAGTGACTTTGAGTGATATCATTCACGGGCACAAACAAAGGTAATTTAGTTCCTGCCTTATTTTGCTTGTTTTAGTGTAACCCAAGGCTATTTAGAATGGATCTATCCAAGTCTCCTAACCTAATCTGCCATTTATACACTGAGTGGTGGGGGGTGAGTCGAGCGTTGTGATTGGACAAAAAAAGTAACCAAGGAAACCATACTGCTTTAAGTGTTGTAAATTGGTTAAAACTCGTTTATCCTTAATGCGAGTTGCGAGATGGGTGAGGTAAACATGATCAATCAGCAACTGTGTCACGACTCAATGTGTTAGACACCAGGCTCTGTTACTCCGATTGCTCCGTTAGGCATGTGTTCTCAGGATGTTTTCAGTACACCGCATGAGTTCTGTATGTAAATTTGGGACATAATTAAGGAAAGCATTTCAAAGGTAGCCTCATAAATAATGTAAATTCTGGGTTAAATGTCCCTGACAGCCAATGCTGGCGTTGCAGAACGTGAACATCAAGAAAGGCTGAGCTGGTCATCAGGTGCCTCCCTTGGAGTGCTATAAATTGACAGAAAAGGGAGACAGTGCAGAATAGATGAGATAGCTGAAATGACTAACACTCCCTATTAATAGGATTCTTAACATTACTCTATGAGACTCCTAATTGGGACATACATAGTAAGCACAAACACAAACATATGACAATAACGTAAACAAATTAAATTGTACCGCCTGAAGCCAATCTAATCCAATTTATATTCTCTTAAGGTGTATTGATAACCCAGATATCAGTTGAGTTGGCGCTTATGCTTTAAAAATCACTGATGAAACAGATGTTGTTTAAAAACTAAAATATGGGGGTTTGTTTGATGCCATTACCCATAATCGGTACAAATTAAACTACAATCTTACAAAAAATACATTGGTCATGGGGCTTGACGATCAAACGTTCAAGATTAAACTGTCCGCCATAATGATGCAACATTTAAAAAAATATATTTTTGATCCATTTTCCTCTACCTACAAAAACACTAGAATAACATCCAATAAGTCGTATTGCTCCACCGTGCCCTACTCCAGTGCTTACTCCGTTTTTTACTGTTGTGGCTGTAAAACTGTTAATATCATACAGGGGACGGTCAAGGTGGAGCAGCAGTTACCTCCTGCACTAATGTCTGGTCTTGGCTCTGTCAGTCCATGCCAGATTTATTGATGAGGGAAAACAGTCTTTAGTTCTTTAGTTTTTGAACAATCTGTCGTTTTTTAGGGTTATGATATTGCTTGAGGATTTCCACACATACACACTAACCTTTTGTCTTAACGCTACACGCATAGACCCATAGAGACAGACTGGCTAGATGTCAGGTGCACTGGACCAACCAATCAGTGTTTCCCCCAGACCAGGGCTGAGAGGGCGGGGGGGTGTGACGTCACGTCGTGTTATGTGACTTGAATTTTGAATTGAGCCGTCCCTTATAGATACTATGGCTGCATTCAAATAGTCTAAAAATCAGCTCCTAAGTTCTAACCCTATTGTCTATTCCTTGACCTCTGAGTGAAACGTCACGGGGTTAAGGGATAGTGGATAGGAGAATTCAAAATGACTTAGGAGAAGAGACTGCGGTACTTTAGAGAATCCGACTGCACTTTCACTATCCAACGTGTTTATGATGCGCCAGCGGACGTAATTTTGTGCATCTGCTGCTGTGGGAAAACTATGGAAACTACAGTTTTCTATACAACGGCCTACATGGATGTTTAATAAGAACGAGGGACTACTGTAAACTCATCTAGAGACTCTGCACCGTGCTCTGATGCTGTTGTTTTATGCTTTATGAACGTGGACAACAGAGAAACATATTCTTCATGACCAAAGTTGGAATTGAAATAAAAAAGGAAAGTGAAATTTATGCTCGTCACCCTCTCCCTCCGGTCCAGATTAATACAAATGATCCCAATACGTATGATTGTATGAAAATATCTTAAAATAAATACAAATTTATTATAAACGTTAGTCCTAAACACCTATCACTGTGTACATCACCATTCAAACATCTTTTAAAAGTTGAGCAAACCCCACACAGCTCAGTGAAATGTTGACTTTATTAGATCATTTCAGTAAAAACTAACGTTCATATTTCTCTTTTAGATTATAATACTGATGAACGTTCAAAACAAAGCACTTTGGCAACTTACCACATACGTTTTAAAATGCTTAATAAGCACCGTAACTTTCATGATATAACTTCTCC
>NW_011362845.1:0-2283 GCF_000735185.1 Notothenia coriiceps
CACGGCGGCCTATTAATAGACAGTATGTTTGCTCACCATATTTAGTTGTTTAAAACACCCCACATCACGAGCATGTCGGGATTGTCCTCTATCTCTTTTTTTCTGCTTTTAATGCGTGTGTCTGTGGCCAGCTGATGTCGCGGTTCCGCTCGCCTCTTGCTCCGGCTGTTGTACCGGGCTAGTTGATGCCAGGGTACCCACCCGTTGCTGTTGGTGGTCCACCTGGCTGACGGTAGCTGGCTCCTGTTCCGGCTGGCGGGGAACCTGACCCGCTGCTGCCACGGTGCCAGCCTCCTGCCCGGGCTTGGCTAGCTGTCGGTTAGCTAGCTGGCTAGCTGTTGCGGCGCTAACCTCCTCCTGGTTTTGACCATCAACATGACCGCTGCAGCTGCCCTCGTCGCTGCTTGTGGAGGCTTTTCTCACTCGTTTTGAAGTGTCTATTACCTCTTCCTTCTTTTTGAAGAAAGACAGTAAATGTAACTGTCTTTTTGACATGCTTGCATTGAATCACCGTTTCTTGCTCTCTGCGACGTGCTCCTCATGTGGCGAATTTCAAAAGTGAAAGACGTTTGTCCGTTGGTCCAGCTTTTCAGTGCGTCAACACAGATCTCCGACTCTTTCAAATCTTAATCTTAATAAACGACATGAAATTCTTGGGATTTTTTCTGTAAATTAATATCTGCATATTTTATTTCATTTTAACCATTTTTTATTTTTATTTTTTGTGAGAGGTACCGGATCTGCCCAAATAGGTGCCGGAACACAGGGTGGCCAAAATGAAGAGGTGCCGGATCCTGTTCCGGCAGGATCCGGCTCAAATTAACCACTGCAGATACATGAAAACACAATTATCATAGAAATAATTGGACAATAAATTAAAACGAATGAACTTTACTTCAGTTAATTTTATTTGAGTTGTCCAAAATATATTTCTTAAATAATTAATAAGGAGAAAAAGGCAGATACAACAAAAGTCATCTATATAAAATTGTGAAAGTTGTACTGGGACTAGAAAAATATTTGTGTTACTTTAAAAAAAGCAATGTAATCTGGAGGAAAATATGCTTTACTGTGTTGTAATTGTCAATGAATTTTCAGGAAACCTGAGAATTCTGCCTTTTTTCAGTACAGTTTAACATATTTAGCCAGACAGGGCTGTTATGAGTTGCTTGAAATGACACCTTTCGTTTTCTTACTTAATGTCCTTAGCTAACCTAATTCTGAACATACAATAGGCTTTTTCCCAGCTTTGGTGTTGCATTTTGTGTCAGATTGTTACACTGACCTTGCTAGCTGGATGAACAGTTGGCCCATCGAGAGATGCAGGTCTTTTTTGTAATATATGATTTATTTTTGAGATTTTCCAAACACAAAGACAGCAGCAATACAATAGGCCTACATTACATTAACCCTGCAATTGTTAACAAAATAACCCCAAGAAACAATACAATTAGACCAGGGGTGGGGAACCTCCGGCCTCCGGGCCGTATACGGCCCGCAAGACCATTTGGTACGGCCCTCGAGGTAATTTATAAACACACGCAAAAAAGAAAAAAATTCAAGAAATCTAGACCGCAAAATAATTAAACAAGCTTGTTTTTCCTGGCCAAGGTCAGGGTCCTTGAACACAACAAAAGCCTAACGTGTCATCACGTGGTATATGTCTCGTCTGACAGGAGTGTAGTTCTACCGGAGAGCACCAGAACGCGGCTCCGGGCCGGGACTTCACAAATTGCAATACCCATAAGGAGCTGTACACATGCCGCAGTTTTTGCGTGGCTGTGCCTTTAGTTGAAAGCCCAGTGGCGATCTGTTCATCTGTTATAGAAAAATAAGAGAATAAAGTAAACAGGTATACAATACTAATATGACAGTAAAAAAAAGCTGTTATTAATAAACAAGAATACAGTTTAAAAGGGAAGTGATTTGTAAAATATCCATAAAGAAAAAAATCTGCTTGCAGTTCTGTTTCATATGGGTGTTGAGAGATGTATCCATAGATCTCTTCATGTTGCTCTCAAAGTGCACCAGATTGATGCTTTGAACTTCAACATTTAAAAAAAATCTTTCTGGTGGTGCATGCCCCCAAACCCCCCACACTTAAATCATGTCCACATGGATATGAAACTAAATACATTTGCACACATATTGTGTCCATATCTTTCTGTTTTGCATGCATGTGGGGGTCATGGTCAAATATCTGGATTAAGAGGTTGCTTTTTCTTTGCACAGCATGAAAGAAAGGCGAAATGAATGGGCTGTGATTTGAGTTTTTTAAGCAGA
>NW_011362846.1:0-2214 GCF_000735185.1 Notothenia coriiceps
TGTGTGTGTGTGTGTGTGTGTGTGTGTGTGTGTGTGTGTGTGTGTGTGTGTGTGTGCAGGAGGATAGATCTTCACCGTGAGTAAGACAGTGAAAGCGTGCAAGGAACAAGCAATTGTGGGTCTGATAGATAGCACGGTCTTGTGTGCTGCAGCTTTCGTGTTACTAAAGTGCATTTGTGTATGTGTGTGTGTGTGTGTCCGAAGGAGCAAGGGCCATGCTGATAGAGTGAGAAGTTAATGGGACGTTTGGCAGGGTTGATTACTGAGGCCTCAGTGATCCGGCTGGGTTAATGAAGCAAATTACTTCTTGGATAACACACTACCGCTGCTATCTGCAGCTCCTGATAAACTCTGATGAACCACAATGGCCTTCTCTTCTCCATCATTTACCTTCTTAAAGCCTTCTGCCCTAAGTTGTATCACACACATTCAGTGTACCTGTAAATGATACAATAAGGTACAGTATGGTACAATACGATGGTACGGTAAGGTGCAATACAATAGTATACCACACCATATACTTATTGTCCGTACGGTACGGTACGGTATGGCAGAATGCGATATGATACGATACGATGTGATACGGTACAGCACGTTAAGGTACCATACCATACCATATGGTACCATTTATTGTCCTTGCAAGGACATTGGATTATATCCTGATTTTCAACAGATGATAAAAAAAACATACATACTACATAGTGCTAAATAAAAGACACTAACTTATTAACGCACGACTTTACATATACACAGCTTTTTTTTTGTTGCACTTTTATTGTCATTACACAGTACAGGCACTATGTAATGAAATGCTTTCTCTGCATTTGACCCATCCTAGTGTTAGGAGCAGTGGGCTGCCATTATGAACGGCGCCCGGGGATCAGTGTAGGGAACGGTGCCTTGCTCAGGGACACCTTCGGTAGCACTTGGTCTTGCTGGGACTTGAACTGGTGACCAAGTCAAGTCCCTCGCCACCACTGCCCAATTTAGGATTAGCCAGGAGTTTTTTAGTTTCACCAATGCCAAGTTGGCGATGGTCAGTCACCAGCTTTGAGCTTCACAACTGTTTTTCAGTAACCTGTGGGAGACAATGTCTATATTCTATACAGCCTTTGGATTCGACACTTCACTAGACAGCTAACAGCAAATTATAGTTTAGCATCTTTAATGGCAAGCCTTTCATTCTTAAAATGTGTCAACATACTAAAGCAGTGTAAACATATCTTAAGATGATCATGGTGTGATCTTTTTTTAAGACCTTTGACCAATTCAATATATGGTTATCTTCTCCATTGTAAGCTAGCATGACTAGCGTAGCACTTAGATTAGCAGTAAAAGCCATGTTCCTTTGTGGAACATCTACTGAAACAAAGGTGCTAATATATCAAAGTCAGTAACTAACGTGTCTCTGTCCTGAAGTGACCCCAAGATAGCCGTTTGGTTTTGTGTGTTGACTCCCATGTCCTAGTGAAACACATGTGTTGTTTGTTTGTTTTAAATGACTATATTAATGGATCATTCTGCCATAGTTATTAGTTTAATTTCTATAGGTGGGGTGCTACCCACCCGTAGCAGTAACTAAGGCGGGCAGGGCCTAACATCTGCTTCCTGCTGATTGGACATTAAAGAGCAACTTCCAGGTTAAAGACACCTGTGAATAAATGTGTAGGAAAACGATGAATACACTAGATTTTCACAAAAATATACAGAAATATACACTACAGTGACATCTGGCGTCGTTTTTGTAAGAAATGTTCACTTCCGACAAAAAAAAGCCTCGGCACGTGACCTCCCGCGTATGACGTAACATGGGGGAAACAAGGGGGAGAGCGGCCGGTGTAACGTATTAATAAACATGGATCCCAATGCTAGTTTCGACACAGAAGACACAGAAGAAGTTGAACATGAATATTCGAATGCATATGACGGACCACAACCTTATAATTATGAGCCTGCTAGGCGTCCAAGAGACCAGGAGCAGCCAAGGATTAGAAGAAATAACGGCCATCGGAGAGAAATTGAGCTGTGGTGTGAGGAGAACCAGTGGAGAACTGGGCAGCTATCTTGGTGAGTGACCGGCGTTAGCTACAGAATGTTAGCTAACGTCACATCACAACATTGTGAAGTTAGCTATCATGTATCAGGCTATAACTAAAGTAGCATTGATAATATAGTAACGTTACTGGCAGGACTGTTGATACTGATCCATAACAG
>NW_011362847.1:0-5238 GCF_000735185.1 Notothenia coriiceps
ATGGGCCATCGTCACTGCTCAGAGAAGTGCACTTCTCCCAGACCACGTTGATCAGATTATATTCCTGAACAAAAATCTGAAGAGAATGTAGATGCAGTTATGTAGAGAGGAGCCTTTCTGTTTAGTGTTTTTGGGCTTAATGTTACTCTTTGGCTTGAATTATTGGCAGCGTACATTTTACATTAAATGTTGTTCTTAGTGACTTGAATTATTGGCTACCTCATATTCTGTGTTAAGCTAAAAATGCTGTAAAAGAATCTGTTCAGAACAGGCCACCTGCTGCACCTTTTAATTCTCCATTGTCCATTGTGATACTGCACTTTATGTACTTACGTTTCAAAGGCTTGTAAACTACAGTTGGCACTGTTTCAATAAATGAAACAAATGTTCTCACCACATCTTTTGAGTCATTTTGTCCAGCATTTGCAAGCTGTAGACTCTCTGTCTAGTCAGAGCCATATATTGTATAATTGATGCTTTCAGTTTTCAGTTGAATTAATTCAATCCAAGTCAATGGAACACTCACAAGATGTCACCAAAATCACACTGTCCCTTTAAAATCTTTCAGAAAATGATGTAAGTGTATCGAATTATATCAAATCGTATCGTTGGCTGAATATCATGATATATATCGTATCGTGAGCTCAATATCGTGTATCGTATCGTATCGTGAGATTAGTGTATCGCTACAGCCCTAGTTACTAGAAGACCCCTAACTGTTTTCCACTCCACACCAACCCTAGTTACACCTTGCACTACATGGCCAAGAGTGAAGTGTTGAATTAAGCTGGGACATACTTGACTTTTTGATGCAGAGAAATTCCTAAAAGTTAGGAATAATTCAAACATCGAGTGAGTGCATAGACTATACGCCAACATGACATTTAGCAGCAAGTTTTGAGGAACTGCATCTTCACATTGTGGCTTTGTGTGTTGGTTCTCTCAGTGTAGGTAGTAAGAGGTGAGAGTTTTTAAACACGCGGCCTGTGGCACTAGATTAGATATTCTTTTGCCCCCCATTTGTGATTTTTATGCTTAGGATTCATTTAGAGTAGGTTCTTTTAGGTAGTCATTTTGTTATACATTTTTAACAAGTATAATGTTTTGAAAATTCTAAAACGAATGTGGTTTGTAGAAAAATTATTTGACTTCACCGCCTGCTTTGTACCGCCACAGTCCTGTCAGCATGCAGAGCCCTGTTGATTCCGCACAACCTTGACATGTCTATGAGGACAGAAGTGCATTGCAGCAGCAGGTATCTCGTATGGGATGCACCCCAGAACAGTAACCCACGGGATTTGTCAGATGTCCCGGAATCCATCAGTCATTTGGAAACTAAAACACTGGTCAATGGTCTGCTGAGACCCCCAAAAGTACTGTACCGTACCTGCTGTTACGCCTGGTATGGTGATCAGCTCTTAGAGTTTCAGGACAGAGGTTGAGGTGAACTGTGACACCAGCTCCTCCCTGAAGCAGCAGCCTTTGTGGAGGAGGAGGAGGAGGAGGAGGAGGAGGAGGAGGAGGGTGTGGTTCTAATGATGACTGAGGGTGCAGCAGGACTGACTGCTGCTGCTAACCTCACTGCAGAGAGAGAAAGAAACACTGAGGAGGTGGATGGAAGAGATGTGGGGAAAGCAAGTATTGAATACCAGTTGAAAGTGAAATGATATTTAAATAAAACATCTTGACTGGAAAGGATGCAATAGGGCAGGCCGACAGTTTGGTAGCAGATGGCTGATATGGTAACGTAGGGGCTTTTAGTCCTTGAAATGGTAAGGTCCCACCTTCTGCTCTCTGAGCATTTTTACATTCCCCTTCTGGCAGAGCAGCAAGTCCCAATTTGGCAGCGCTATAGTGCAGTCCGGATTATGGCTGACAATGTGGGAAGAACTATGCAATTATTGTTTTTATTATACGATAATTTATATAATAATCAAAAATTGACACGTACTTGGCCAGCGAGTCATGTGATGCAAAAGTCTGTATTGTGATTGACTTATACTTCCTATACATTGTTCAGTCCTCGGCCCAAAGCTATATTTTCCTGGCCACCATGAGATAGCTGTGATTTCTTTGCGTTGAATACATTCTACTTAGCTTTATCAGGTCCATGAGCCAACATCAACATTTAGTTGCCCATTTCATAGTTTATTCAGTCAGTTACCACTGATACAGGAAGTCACGGGCAGTTTATTTTAGGAGGTTGCATTAACGTTTTTATTTTTGAGCAAGGGTATAAAAAAATATGACATGATAAAACCAATTGAGTCCACAGCTTTATGAAGTGAACAAGGACACTCCTGAGGTTGTATTTTTTTATTTTATTTAAGGAGACAGCATCTGCTCAGCTAGTACGATTGTCACATCAGCCAAAGTCATTTAGGGAAGCTTGTGGTTATACAGTACCCGTGCACAGCCAAATAACTGAGGAGACATTAAAGGTCTGTTGTGGGTTTATGGACAGCTGTAGTAGCAGAAGCCTATATGAACTCTTGTGTGACCTTTGCCCTTTGCCCTGTAACCTAAGCATGGACAGGCATGATGTCATTCATGAGCAATCAATCTCTCTGGCACTTCTAATGCTCTTGGGCAAATCTTTGTGTGAAATCAAAATAACTTTATTGGTATTGTACCAATTGAAATGGTCTTTTCTCCAGTGCACAATAAAGCAGGTGGGATTAAGAGACTGTTTTCCTTATTTAAAAGTGATCTGCTTTAAAAATAAAATAGTGGAGTATAACACAAATTCATGTAATACAGCCGAGGAAAGAAATGAAGCTCTGCAGGTGCTGGATGCTGTGACCTCAGGGTTACTCGTGTCTGTCAACTTGTTCCTGATCCATCTAACTTCAGGTCGCACCCCCATTCAACTACAGACAAGAAACATCGCTGTCCTAAAAGAGCTGACTGCTGAATTATGTTTAAAGTGAATGGTGCATTCACATGCTCTTTGGAAAGTCCAATCTCACGAGTTCTGACGTAATTCCTCTTTATGAGATGTGTGGTCATGAGCTTCAAGTTATAGTGTGAAAACAACTTGGAAACACACGTTACAAATAAGATGTGTTTTTTTCTTATTGCTCTGAGTTGTCAGCTTTGAGAAGGCTTTCAAGGGGAATATCCTATCATGTGTTGTTAACAAAAGTATAACATAATGCATTCATCTGCTCTGTGATACAGTGATGTAGATTGGGTCAGTATTTTCTTTCTGTAATCCAGCTGACAGACAGACACGAAAATACAACCTCAAAATGGCAGACAGAAGTGTGTATCATCCGTCTGTGTATCTGTTCTCTGTAGCTCGTCTTCTCCACTTAGATATTCACAACCTGTGTAGCCTTTAAATGAGCCTTTAGCAGTGTGCAGCTGCTGCAGCAGATTTCTACTGAGCCGACCAGAGTGAGCTATTTCAATTCATTTAGCTTAGTCTAGCATCCTTAGCCAGGTACACTTTTCTCTCTTAAATAATCATATGAATGTTTTAATGCTTTTGTTAACCTTCCACATTGCATATGCCCCTAGATTAGAACTACTTTTTGAAAAGCTAGTAGCTGTTTTGGCCTCCAGATACGGCATTTGAGTGGCCGGAGCAAAAACCTATTCCCCGATAGATATTTTAAACTCCACATTCTGCTCCATATTTACCGCATTAACACCCTCAGATGGTTTTGATTGTTAATATGTCATCTTCAGCGCTGTTTGCTCAGGTGCTGTGTGCAGGTGCTCGGGGTTGGCTGGCAGACGTTGGTGTAATCTGGGACATGAGGGGCGTGCCAGGGCCCCCCAACAGGGCATTAGTTGTGAAGCAGGTGCCAGGCAGGTGCAGGAACAAACACACAAACCAACAAACACGTTTTTTCATCAGGCAATGAGGTTTTGTTGTTTCCTCTAAAAACAGAATAGAACAGCTCAAGTGCTGCATTGCAGATAACTGATATAAAAACGAACCTGCTTGATAAATGCACGTTTTGTTCAGCTGGATAATCTCCACATGTCTACCCTACTTTTATAATTTCGAATCATAAATCTAATCGCCAGAAGCAAAATGCTAACGTTATGCTATAAACGAACTACAGCCGGGTACAGCAGGATCGCACGACTTCAACGTCACGCCAACTTAAGATCGATATTCAGAAACACATATTCAAAATGGTGCAAGTTGAAGCGTTTGTTTTAACAGTTTGCAGGAGGCAGGTATTTGCTTTCAAGCAGAACAGGGCAAACAAACTTAGCTGGAGTGTTTACGTGTTCGGCGTAATGACGTACAACGTCCTCGACAACTTCTGTAGTCCTATTCACTTGTTAACAACTATTGTTTTTTGATTCAAAAATCTCCAGTGGGGTCACTGCTGCTGTATTTAATGTCATAGAACAAAACGGGATCAGTCTCTTAAATTAGTGTCAACCACAGACCTTATTTCCAGCTATTTTCCAAAATCCTATGGAGAAATCCCATTGGCTCTGAGACGAGGGAACCGGAAGGGGTAACATGCTAACTCACTCCCGGGTTCCCCCAACCTCGTCACGCACCACTCTATATCCTGCTGTTAAAATACATGTATTATGTTTTGATATTAGATCAACTCTTGTCAATATTAACATCATATAATAATTAGAAGTTAGTTTTCAATGAAACATTGCAGAAATGCTGTTTGCAGCCTCTCAAATATGGCAGATTTTCATGTTGTTTTTTCGGTATTATATCATAATAAAATGTAGTTTGGACTGACAAGACATTCCAAAGACATCTTGCCCTTTGAGTAACTGGGGATGAACATGTGTTTACTAATAATTAACATTGTAGATCGTTTGTTAATCTGGGAAATAATAGGCAGTATTAATAAAAAAGAATCGTTACAGCTATAGTCAATATCAGTAAAAGCAGAGCACAGCGAACGCAGCAGATGTGTTCTTAATGACTATTGATCACAGGTTATTGTTTAGGATGTGACTGGATTTATGCCGTTGTTGGCTTCATGGTGTTGATCTGCAGCATCATGTCGTCCAAAATCCCTGTGGTGGCACTCCTTGCTTGGCACCAGAGGATGATGTCAGCAGCTTGTCTTTTACAGTAAATCTGATCTGACAGGGCGACGCAATGACCCGTCCCACCGCTCCTTACGTCCCTCCTTCCAACCTCATCCCATCCCCCTTTCCGCCACATTGTTTCTCTCTCACGGCTTTTCCTTTTCTCACCCGCTTCCCCCAATCTTTCCTCCCCTCCTAAACCCTTCCAGT
>NW_011362847.1:5857-14278 GCF_000735185.1 Notothenia coriiceps
GGTTATTTTTAGGATGTTGACTGGATTTATGCCGTGTTGGCTTCAAGTGTTGATCTGCAGCATCATGTCGGTCAAATCCCTGTGGTGGCACTCCTTGTTGGCACTCAGAGGATGATGTCAGCAGCTTGTCTTTACAGTAAATCTGATCTGACAGGGACGCAACATGACCGTCCCACCGCGCCCTTTACGTCCCTCCTTCCAACCTCATCTCCATCCCCCTTTCACATTGTTTCTCTCTCACCCTGCTTTTTCCTTTTCTCACCTTCCCCCACTCTTTCCTCCCCTCCTAACCCTTCCAGTTGACCTCTTCCTCCTCCTCCTCCCCCCCCGTGTGTTTACCTCCTTCCTCTCCCCTTCAGTGTCCCAGCAGACCAGCATGTTGGAGAATGTTGACGTAATGTGTTGCTGACTCGATGGGCGTCCAGCTCCTGGCCTGAGATAATGGATCTCATTTGATCCTTTCTTTTTCTGCATTGATACACACACACACACACACACACACACACACACACACACACACACACACACACACACACACACACACACACACACACACACACACACACACACACACACTAAAGGAGCCTGTATCCCTCTCTCCGGCTGTCTCTTCTTTCTCTCCCTCCCTCCATCATCCTCCTCTCTCTTTCCTCTGCAGTATTGGCCCTACCCAGAGACTGTCTGCTCTGCCTCTCCCTCTGTCTTTCTCTCTACCCTTTTTACTTTCTCCCCCTTTTTTTCGATCTCGCTATCTGCTGTGTTTGCTGTGCCCCAGTCTATTTCTGGCTCGTGCTTTTTTCTTGTTTCCTCTCTCTGTGTGTGTCTCCTGGGATCCGTCTCGATCTCCCACTTGTTGGGCTGCATCCTCCTCTGTGCATCGTTCTCTGCTCATCTTCATTTGTTCTCCCCCCGCCACACCCTACCCCTCCTCCCTTCAAGCAATCTTCTCGTCCGACTTTTTCCATCTATTTCTTCATCTTCATGATTGACTCTCGAGTGTTCTCCATCCCATGCTTCACCGCAGCCTGTCTCCATCTTATATTCTCTGCCTCTCTGCGTCTTGATCTCCCTTTTCCTCATTTCACATTCTTCTTGTTTACGTTCATTTCACCCCTTCTAGTGTTCAATTCTTTGTGTCCTGCAGCCCTAAGGACCGTCCTCCCTTTTCTGCTTCCTTTCTTTTCTTTTAAATCTTGGTCCCTTTTCATTTAATCTCTGAAACTACACAGTAAGAAGCCCGCTCTATAATAGATACTGTGAGCTAGTGGTCTGCTTGTCATTCCCTTGTGCTCTCCTAAAAAGCACCGTACCTGCTCTCTTTCTAATAGAGCTGTGCGCCCCCCCTCCCTGTGTGTCTGAACCAATAGCCTCCGGGCAGGGGCGCTGTCCAGCAGCAGCAGCAGCAGCGAGGTGAAGGCATCAGGGCGTGAGGATCGATCCAGGATTCATGTTGTTTATTGCCATATCATCCCAGGGTTGAAACGACCTATTGATTTATTTTAGTTTTATTGCTTCATCCTATCAAAGCAGAATATTTATCGTTATGGTCAAATGTGGAAGGAAATCATGGTTTTGTCTTAACTGGGTAACTCCTACTTTCGGTGTGCACACTCATACCAAAATGTTTCCCCGTAAAATGTTAAAGCGATGCCGACCTGTTGTTGTTTAAGTCTGTGGCGCCATCTTGTACACGAGCATCATGTTCTCGCAAGAACTGATATATCTTATATTCAAGATCAGCGCCCTCATACTATATTTTTC
This sequence comes from Notothenia coriiceps, assembly GCF_000735185.1. Classification (NCBI taxonomy): domain Eukaryota; kingdom Metazoa; phylum Chordata; class Actinopteri; order Perciformes; family Nototheniidae; genus Notothenia; species Notothenia coriiceps. The sequence goes on from NW_011362847.1 coordinate 7,619, forward strand.
TAGAAAAACCCCTGGAAATGTAGCAAGTGTTTCTTCTTCATATCTCTTTTTCATCTAAAATGAGTTGTATACATTTCAAACCTTGCTTTGTTAAAGGGGCGTCGACCTCGAGCATTGTTTTGTTCGGGAAGTGCGACAAGTCGAGGAGGAAGAGTTTGGTGCTCTAACATGCACAACCCAACAAACACTAGCTTTAGAGGTTTGTGAATGAGTAATGGTGGCAGCGTGGTGTCTAAATATATTGCTGTGAATGTGTTGAGCTTGCAGGTGGACAGGAGAAAAGTGACATTTTCTGCAGAAGTGTTAAGATTTCTAGCTTTAACACTTATAACGCTTTGTGCCACCTACCAAGTCAGCAGGTGATTAAACGCTGATTGTTTGGATTGTGGGTGATCACTTTAACTCCCCTCCTGTCATTACCCACAACATCTGAATACACTTGTTTTGGTGTGCAGGGCCACATCTATTTACATCCCAAATATCACCAGTAAATAGTTATATCAAGTTTTTTTCATGTCCATAAATACTACAGAATAACCAGAAAATCTATGTGCAATGTTAGAATACTTGCAGGAGATAACACATAATTGGAAGCCATTAGTGGATATAGTTTACAGAAAAACAGTGAGTTCCTATTTATATACTTAACTCCCCAGAACTAATGATGTAGCAGAACTGTGTTGAGGCTGAGGTGGAGGATGTAGCGCTGTACGCTGACTGCACCTTCATTTTACCATACTTAATAGAATCTGTTGGTGAAATTACAGAAAAGGCAGATGCGTGTGTGTGTGTAAAGTTATATAAACTATGTGCACCTGTTACTACTGTAGCCACTTGTGTATATCTGACTTGCTGTGGTGTTTGGGGGATCAGATAGCTTGTTAGCTTGGAGATGAAAGAGGAGAAAGCCTGGTGTAGTACACACTCAGTCAGAGTGGAGAACAGGCGTGGCAGTCCTCCGCAGTGTCTCTTCCCCCCCCTCCTCCTCCTCGTACGGCACCTGCATAACGACTTGTGTTAATTAGGCCGGGAAGTCAAAGCAAATACTGTCCTCCATCGATTCCTGTAATCAATCTGGACCCTTCTACCTTATCAGCTGGAGAGGCAATCAAGGGTGTCTTCTATTCAGAGACACACACACACACACACACACACACACACACACACACACACACACACACACACACACACACACACACACAATGCCAAGTACCCAGGAGTGCGTGAGCGCTTGTTATTCTGTTCTCGGCAGAACAATTGGAACGTTAGACATAGAAAAAAAGAGGACAGTCATAAAAGATATATGACTAGTTTAATTTTGGATTTTGATATAATTTTAATAGGAAATGCTGCTGCTTTTCAACCTGCATCCTATTTTAATGGAGATATGTGTGTCTAATCTCACTATATGTCACACTAAAGAGACAATATGTAAACTCATAGTTTACTTGGTTTGTCGGTGCCTTGTTTCCAGAATCGCTTCAATGGTGTGCGATTGGAAATTGTGCATTACCCATGGTGTCAACGGCCAAAATGATATGAATAAGAGACCTCAGGTGGAAAATAAATAGGAATATATTAGAGTTGATATCTGAAAACAACAAAAAAGTGTGAGATGAATATAATTGATAGCCTCCTGGTTATGTCCTCAGGAATGTGCCATACATGGGTGTGAACTCAGTAATAAGATCACCACTCGCCCTTCAGTCACTTAACATGCAGCAGACTGCCGAGTTTTTAATTTCTTTCCTCTATTTACTCCTAATTACATTCCCCCTCAGTACTTCCATCTGTCTCTGCTCAAACTCCTCGGCTGTGGCTCGTGTTCGCCGACACTTTGCTCACTGCCAGCAGAGCAGACTGTGCTGTAGCTCGTTGAGTTGGTGCCAAGTCTTCCTATGGTAGCTTTTATAAGCAATAACATGTACACATTTTTAAACTATTGTTCATTTTCTGCCACACAGACCTGTGGTGGCTTCATTTGTGTTGTCTGTTCAGCTGTTTTGAAAGTTACTTGGTTTTAAAATCAGTCACTTGTGTGGCTGAGAGTATACAGACACAGTAAATGTTAAACTGATTGTTTCTTGAAATAATTGCTATTATTCTGACACATTTTCAGTGAAACTCAAAACACCAATTTAGAATTCAGTACAAGTATTAGAAAACACACATCCTGTCTTGCCTTCTACTGGTTTATGTAATTCTTTAATAAATGTTTTAGTAATTTTCTACCACACCTCCTTCATACAGTGCAGATAATTCATGTACCGTACTTAATCGTAAATGTTACATTTAAAAAGATGGTATTTGTGCGACTTTCTTTTTCAGTGCTTTATTAAACTGTATTAAACTTAAGCCTGTTATATAATATGAGAAATCAAGCTTTTAATCAAATCTGGCCTTATTTTGTTGTTATCTCTGTGATGGGTAATTGTTCCCCTTGACTTCTTCAAGTAGGTCAAGTAAAGTAGATGGAGTCAGTCTTCATACTGCTTCCTCCCTGTAGCTGAGCCCTGTACACTACAAACCAGTGAGAAGAACCAAACTGTTCAGACTTAAGAAAAAAGTTTGTTCAGACAGACCCCATCAAGTATGAAGCCAAACTCTCCACTAACGAAAGAGCATGAACCATGGGTAAAAGTCCCAGGAAAAGCTGGTCAATGCTTGAGTTAATACTTCCAGTGAAATTAGTTACTACACTTTGTGCTTCATATTTTAAACAACTACCGTAATTTTCGGACTATAAGGCGCACCTGAATATAAGCCGCAGCAGCGGCATACCACTCTCGGTTCCACTTTTACTTTTGCGCGCTACCTGTCTCACTCTTTTCCGGCCTCCAGCTTTTCCTGCTGGAACCCGCCGCTTAAAGGTGGGGGTCCGCGGACCGGCCATAGAGCCCATAGAGTTAAAGGTGTTGGCCGTTAGCTGTAAAAATCCATAGATTAGCCGCACCGTTATATAAACCGCAGCGTCGAAAAATAGGGAAAAAGGCGCGGCTTATAGTCCGAAAATTACGGTAATAACAAATTCATTTTGGCTAAAGATGCTTAATGTTGTGTTGAGAAGGTGCAAGGAAAAAGCAGACCCTAACAAGTCTAATGGCCCCTACACACGGCGGCGTGCGTGTCTTGAGCTTGGGGAGTTTACGCGAGCAACGCAACCAACGACCAATCACATGAATCTCATGTTATTATATAATTACATTTAAAACTTTATATGATGAACATTTATGACATTAATGTCTATGGTGCTATTTTACGCAACATTCCATGCTGACTAAAAATACTGTCTATGCCTGCTAGCTGTCCATTCAAATGAAGTACACTGGATATAAACTCCACAAACAGGCGGAAACCTACCAGTTTCACCCACTGTCTCTGCCACCTCCCTCCATAACTGGCTCTTCCGTTTTGTATCCCGGTAGCTGAACAGGGACTGATCATAAAGCACCGGGTGATTCCCCACCGCTACGATTATTTTCTCGAAATGAACTGCGGTCTGGCTCTACCAGCATACACGCGGTTTCATTGGCTAGCGCTTGTACCGGCAGATTTGCATAAGCGGGATTTGATTGGCTGACGCCTCCGTCGAAGCTTCAAAAGTAGAACATTGCTCTACTTTTGCAGCGAGCACCGCGAGAAAAGATACGCTTTGCTCCCACAATGCAGTTCGGCGAAGCGTTGAAACGTCAACGCACGCCGCCGTGTGTAGGGGCCGTAAGTTTGGTCATCCATGGCAACCTTTTAAAACCATAACTACATGTTTTGCTGCAATGTGAAGTCATTTAGCAAGGGGCTACAGAGAACTACCAGGTAGACTGATTCGTCACAGAGTTTGGTGTGTGCTCAGGGATCATTGCGACAGAGAATAAAATGATAATTTCCCAGAGTTGTCCAATCCTGCTTTTGTACTGCAGTAAAAAAATCCTTTTCAGTGTTTATCTGTCTGATGAGCCTCCATTCTCATGGATCTATTACTCAAACTGGCCTTCCCACAGTAGATCATATTTAATCAGCTATTTGGTGCCTGAAGCAACATGGCTATTTCTGTCTTTAGGCCTGTTGACAGTCATAATGACACAGCAAAATTAAGCTCTCGGGAAACGGTTTCCCGCTGCGACTCAGGAGCTGATCTCATGCCAGCAGCACCTGTTTTGTACCCTGAGTCTCTCTGGGCGTGTAATATTTGATCAATACTGTTTTGGCTCCATCTGCTCATCAAGCTGTGGGTTCATGTCGTCTTACAACTCCTATTTTTATTTCAATGTGTTGATTACAAATTGATGGTGACAATATGGTTGGTGTTGTCACTCTAGAGGCTCATGCTGGCCGGCTCGGTGAGATGTGTCTCTGTTTGACTTGATAAAGAAAAGTGTCTGCTCTCAGGGGGCGGTACAGATTTGCTGATTGTGCGGTCTTCAAGGCTGCGAGCGGGGACAGGACGAGGCTGTGACAAATCATATCAGAGATGTTGTCACGGTCTAAGTGTGAATGTGATTTATTTGTAGCTGGATCATTTCCAAGTCCCCCTCAGAGGGGTTTATCACAGGGTCAGAGCTGTGAAGAGTTGCAAGAAAATAATGATCCAATTTCACTGACCGACGCCCAGCAGCAGCTTTTGTTGGTTTATGATTTCTCAAAGATGTTGATTTAGCCAACTTTCTCTAAACTTGTTGTCCTTTCTTTTACAGCTGAAACTTGAAGATCGATCCATCGTCATCAGAGATATCGTGCGACGAAACAACTCAAATGTAAGTCGAGGTTCTTCCAAAGTTCTCACTTTTCGCCTCACCCTTCTGTCTTTCTTGTTATTTCTCTGTTCCTTTCAATCAAGCCTCTCTTTGTCAGTCATGTCACTGCTCACCGCTCTGTTCCATTTGCTGCATCAGACATGACTGGAATATTGTTGCAGCTCCACCCTTACAAAGAGGTTTTCTGTGTTAACGCGGTGCAACGACTCCTGCTCTGAATACAAATGCAACATCTTTTCTTTTGGTTGAAATTCAAGAGTTGTCTTGTTCACATACCGTCAATCCAGTGTTGCGTATGGAGCTCAGTAAAAAGAAATAGGCAATCTATTTCTATGGCTTGAAGCTTATAAGCAATAATCAAGTGTTGCTGTTGATGAACAGGATACTGTAGCAGAGAGATGATCGTTCATATGATGATGTACTGAACTTATGAATGTTTCATTGCAGGATAACCAGTGTGGTATTGTGACCAACATTGACATCGAGTGTGCGGTGAAACTGGTGGGAACAAACTGTGTTCTATATCCAGTGAACAGCAGAGACCTGCAGCACATCTGGGTAAGACTTTTGACTGCAGGGTCTTAATACTCACACACAGGAACTAGAAATACATGCAAGATGATGCTTCATTTTACAGCTCCATTACTTCCTGAAAATAACTGTCTATAAATTGCACACCTTCATACATAGAGGTGATGATGAGTCAGAGTAACAAGAATCAGCTTCAACACACTGTCAGCACTTAGGGTTGATTAATACAAAAGACTGCATTTAACACAGCGACAGTAACAAATGCCTGATGACGACAATGTAGTTCTTTGCAGTACATTACTTTTTTTTAAAAGGAAATAAAGCTTTAACAAATAAAAAAATTTGACATTAAAACTAATGCTTTTAATTGACACATAGCAGTAAGTGATTAGTATGTACACATTCAGTGTAACTGATAATACTTTTATTAAATATGAAATATAATATGTTCTTGTCCCCGATTGTGTTTTTCTAGTCTTTTATGTATGGAGATTACATCGCCTACGACTTCTGGCTGGGGAAAGTGTACGACCTGACTAATCACATCATCCTCAAGCTCTCCAACGGAGCAAGGTAGACAGAGAGTGTGTGTCTCTGCATGTCTCTGTGTGTGTGTGTGTGTGTGTCTGCGTGTTTCTGTGTGTCTCTGTGTGTGTCTGGATGTCTTTGTGTGTCTCTGCATGTGTCTCTGCGTGTGTCTCTGCGTGTGTCTGCATGTGTCTGTGTGTGTGTGTCTGTGTCTCTGCATGTGTGTGAGTGTCTGTGTCTTTGATTAAACAGCGTGTTCTGTGTCCATGTTGAAGTGTGTTGGCATGTCTGCTTGCTGGCACACATCCGTCAGTGCCAGATCCAGTGAACGTCAGCCTGTCTCCTCTCTCCCTCCAGGTGCTCCATGAGTGTGGAGGACGGAGCGAAGCTTTACGACGTCTGTCCACATGTCAGTGACTCGGTGAGTAGCCATGAGCTCCTGTCTGTCACCTCGGGTACATCCGCCATTTACAGAGCCGCTGTTAGTCAGGGATCAGATCACTCTCAAAAGAGCCGCTTCATGGTCTGTAAATGATTCTTATTATATTATTTTATGGGTGCAATTTGTTTTTTGTGACATATATTTGCATGTGTGTAGAACAAGAACAAGAGAAAGTACTGTAAGCGTTGCCACTTCCTACTTTAAGATTATTGTTATGTTTTTAACACTCAGTAATGTACAGTTCTAAAAACAATAATTCATATAATATACGGTACATCAATATCGATAAGAATAATGGATGCAAAGAAAGATGAGCAATGAGAAAAACAATACATATAAACATAGCATACTAGAAGCACTTGGAATATAATTATACAGGAAGGAAATGTTCAGGTATTGAATACACCC
>NW_011362848.1:0-3397 GCF_000735185.1 Notothenia coriiceps
CCTCAGGGAGAGCAACAGAGGAGGGATCCCTCTCCCAGGACGGACAGACGTGCAATAGATGCCGTGTGTAAATTGAAAAGATAATACATTTGCAACATAGGTAGTCCAAATGTTTGCAAATACATGTGTGTATAATAGGAAGATGAATCCACGAGGATATCCATCCAGGACTTATGATCCAGGACCACAGCCACGGCTCAAGATCCAGGACTCGCGATCCATGACACAGGACCGCAGGATCATCCATGACTCCGGATCCCGGCGTATATAGACACCAAAAGAAAGACATTTGGGGAAGCTGGGTTAATCGGAACATGAGAGTACACAGGTACAGACAGAGAGAAGGAAGAAGTAAGATGTCCCCCGACAAACTAAGCCTATATCAGCAAAACTAGGGGCTGAATCTAATCAGCCCTAACTATAAGCTTTATCAAAAAGGAAGGTCTTAAGCGCACTCTTAAAAACGGATAGGGTGTCTGCCGCCCGAACACAAACTGGAAGCTGATTCCACAAAAGTGGAGCTTGATAAGAAAAGGCTCTGGCTCCCATTGTACTTTTAGAGACTCTAGGAACAACCAACAACCCTGCATTCTTGGAACGCAATGCCCTAGTAGGACAGTAGGGTATAATGAGTTATTTAAGGTAAGATGGCGCCTGCCCATTAAGGGCTTTGTAGGCGAGAAGAAGAATTTTAAATTCTATCCTGTGTTTTATAGGGAGCCAGTGTAAGGCAGCCAGAACAGGAGTAATGTGGTCCCTTTTCCTAACTCTGGTTAGTACACGAGCTGCAGCATTTTGAATCAGTTTAAGCGACTTTTTCAGGTACACCCTGAGAATAAATACAATAGTCCAGCCTTGAAGTAACAAATGCATGGATTCGTTTCTCGTTTTGAGGCAAGATATGCCTGCTTTTTGTTATGTTGCGTAGGTGAAAAAGGGGCAATTTCTAAATGAAGCTATTGAAGCAGACGTGTGACGAGCCTGCTCTACCAAGAAGTGTACTTTTTGACACACTCAGAAGATTACCTTTTGAAGATAACATGTTTTGCATATTGCTACACAGTTTACAGTTAATACACATTTCTTTAAATCAAAATCTAAGAGACCAATCAGAGACATAGGTCAATACATCCTGGATATCCCATGTTCTCCTTGACATTAGGGTGCACTGTGATTATTTTCGATGTAAACTATGTGCTGGTTTTCATGTTGTGAATTAAATAGTATTCGGCTAAACACTTGTAGTTAGCTGCTGGGTTTGGCAGTCCCTGCTTGGCTGGATGTGTCTGTAGAGAACAATAAAACCTATTTTTATGTTTTCCTGAAGACGATCCTTGGGGAATTCCAAGATGAAGAGGATGAGATTCTACCCAGGAAAGACTATGAGGTAAGTAAGCAGTGTGGATGTGTTCAGGTACAGATGTCTGAGTCAAGTGTGGGTTGACTTTTCTCGTTTTGGCTTTACAGAGCTTGGATTATGATCGCTGCATCAACGAGCCCTACGTGGAGCTTCTCGAGGGAATGGGCAACAAGGTAAGAGAGATCACTTCCAATATCTTTTGTTTACGCGTCGCTCAAAGTCGAGGACACATCTACAAAGCCTTCACTTCCAGCAGGTGGAATCTTACAGATCCATGTATATTGTGTGTTCAGGAAAATATTTCTCTCTCTCTCTCTTTCTCTCTCTCTCTCTCTCTCTTTCTGAGGAAGCAGTTATTGTTGTTGCTTGTTAAGGGTTGAGCTCAAACTGACACAAGATAGTTTGCTGGCTAGGGACATCTGGTTCTCCAATTTATCTGAATGCTTTCTCCCCTTTGGCATATATTCTTAGCTAGGGACAGGTTAGGCAGGGGCTGCGACAACTCGTTGCTGCTGCAAATCTCTTCCAATAAACCATCATTGTCTGTCTGCCATCAAGTCCAGCTCTCCCGTGTTGGGAGAAATTCAGACAATCAGACAAGCAGTCAGTGCCTCTGCATCAGGTACAGCAAATATGTTGTCCCTATGTCCAACTAATATCAATTCAGACATCATGACACAATTCCAACAGATTAATGATAAAAACCTAGAGGACATTGTTCAACTTCTGAAATCCTCCTCCTGCTGCCTTGATATTATTCCAACAGGATTTTTCAAAGATGTTTTTCCTTGCATGGCCTCAGATCTACTTCATATAGTAAACAAATCTCTTCACTCAGGAATATTTTTCCACAGGCCCTGAAAACTGCAGTCATTAAACCGCTCTTAAAAAAGAATAATCTAGACGCTTCAGTAATGAACAATTACAGGCCATATCAAACCTGCCATTTCTAGGTAAAATCATTGAAAAAGTTGTTTTTCAACAGTTGAGTAACTTCTTGCATTTAAATAACTGTTTGATGTGTTCCAGTCAGGCTTTCGTCCAAACCACAGCACTGAGACTGCTCTTGTAAAGGTCTTCAATGACATCCACTTAAACACGAGACAGTGGCAGAACTTCAGTGTTAGTATTATTAGATCTCAGTGCTGCGTTTGACACTGTTGACCACAACATATTACTCGACCGACTAGAAAACTGGGTGGGACTTTCTGCAACAGTTCTAAATTGGTTTGAATCCTACTTAAAGGACAGAAAAAACTTTGTTTCTATAGGTAAATACACATCTGAGTTAACAAATATGACATGTGGGGTACCTCAAGGCTCCATCTTGGGGCCTCTTCTCTTTAACGTCTACATGCTACCACTGGCTCAGATAATGAAGAACAAGCAAATAAGTTACCATAGCTATGCGGATGACACACACATTTACGTAACAATTTCACCAGGAGACTATGTCCCAATTCAAACACTGAGTAAGTGCATTGAACAAATCAATGACTGGATGTGTCAGAACTTTCTCCAATTAAACAAAGATAAAACTGAGGTAATGGTTTTTGGAGCCAAGGCAGAACGTATAAAAGTTAGCGCTGAGCTTCAGTCTGCAATGTTCAAAACAACAGATAAAGCCAGAAATCTAGGTGTAGTCATGGACTCTGACCTGAGTTTCAACAGTCACATTAAAACAGTTACTAAATCAGCCTACTATCACCTAAAGAATATATCTAGGATTAAAAGACTGATGTCACAGCAGGATTTGGAAAAACTTGTCCATGCTTTTATCTTCAGTAGACTCGACTACTGTAATGGTGTCTTCACAGGTCTCACTAAAAAATCTATTAGAAAGCTGCAGCTAATTCAGAACGCTGCTGCTCGAGTCCTCACTAACACTAAGAAAGTGGATCACATCACTCCAGTTCTGAAGTCTTTACACTGGCTTCCTGTGTGTCAAAGAATAGATTTCAAAATACTGCTGCTGGTTTATAAAGCTTTGAATGGTTTAGGCCCAAAATACATTTCTGACCTCCTGCTAAATGATGA
>NW_011362849.1:0-2700 GCF_000735185.1 Notothenia coriiceps
ATGAGCTAGAGCTGACCCCTGCAAAGGCGAGGCACAAGCGTCATGTTACTATGCTGTTGCCATGCTGTTGCTATGCTGTTGCCATGCCACAGCAACCTCTCATTCCCCTGATAGGTGGAGAGTTGACCATACAGGTGGAGTGCACCTCTGTGACATCATAGAGGTGCAAATCAGAATCCACATGTATCAAATCCGTTGCAGCCCTGTTTTTAGAGATTTGGGTATGGAGGAAAAGAGAGAGGGTTGTATTTTCTGACACTTGGTGAGTTCCCTGACACACCGGGGACACATATTCATGTATAAAAGACGTACAAAAGTGCATTTTGCATGATAGGTCCCCTTTAAGTACAGTAACAAAGTATTTGTACTTCACTATACTTCCCACCTCTGACATTAGCTTGTAGATGGGTGAAATAATACAAGGTGTTTTATACACAATCAAAAACAAGGTAAATAAAGTGGTATGGTGCAGTTTTCTTTAGAAAAGATACAATATACTTTATTAATCCCAATTTAAGAAAAAAAAACATGTTGTAGCAGCATAACACAAAACAAGGAATAGTACAAAATAACAAATTAGAGTAGGAGTAAACAATTCTAAAATAGAAACATCTCAAAATAGACATTAATAAACCAGCATTAGGGAGTAAGAAAAATATATATACTGTAGATGACCGTGAAGATAAAAAATCTATAAATCTATAAACTGACTGACAGATAAAAACAAACTATTGAAGGGCCAATTTCCTTTGATGTTGTAACTTGTGTGTTCCCTTCAGATATTTGAACACCTACAGATTTTCCTACTCACGCAAACACACAAGGGAAAACGGCAGTTGTTTGGAAAGCATTTCATGATGATGCAACCCAACTAGTATCAATCATGTGACAAGGCTGGAGTGATGATGACACAGCAGGAACGTGTCAGTAGTGCTGGATAAAAGCATTGATAAAACAATGATGCAATACAATGCTAAGGCTCATAAAGATTGTTTAACATTAAGAAATGATGATGTTGTCTTTGCAAAAAATAACACTGAAAAATAATATTTTTTCATTTGAAATACATGATGTTATTATCAGCAATGCATTACTTAAGATTCCCATTCATGTTCGAGAACCAAAAGTGCCCTTTAATTTCTTGTTTGGAGATCCCATGAAGGATGTTGCTGCTTTTGTAAAAACATTTAGATGTCTGTTTAATGTTTTTTTGTTTTAACATACCTACCTGGTTTCTAGCCTGTTTTTATCGCGACATGTTCAGTTCTTATTTCCTGGTTGCAGTAGTTTTCCATTTTTATTCAGGCTTTTTTACTCTGAGATCATGGTGCACGTAGCTCTACTTATTCACAGCAAACATCCTTTACAATGTGGAACATTCTGCATAGAGACTTTTCTCTTAAACATGTGTAGATATTATTATTATGGCCAGTTAATGGAATTTTTTCATTAGCTTGTTTTTATGCACAGGGCCTCACCAATTGTAGTGTAATTTTGCTTCCCTAGTAATATAGTATGATTAACAAGTTTCTATCTTTTTGACAGTTATTTGATGTATCTTAGCCTTTCATACTGCCTGTGAGATCTACTGTAGATCTTAATACATGTCTTTCTTTGCTGCAGGCTGCTGGATGAGCTGCTGCAGAAGGAGAAGGAGTACCAGCAGGTCCTGAAGGCCACACTGCAGCAGAGAGCACACGACCTGGAGATGGTCCGAGTCAGACACAGACCCCCAGGTAAACACGTTGAGATATTATCCTTCTGTTTGTTTTTCTTCCTCTCTAACTCTCTGTTTCCTTACAGACATTTCACCTCCCTCCATATTCCACATCCCAGCGGACCACGGGCCGGACAAGGAGCTCACTGATTGGCTGAAAGAGAAGGGGGCAGACGCTGCCACCATAGATAAGGTTGATGACAAGACTTTTGAACATCTTTCTATGAGCCACAGCCGTCATTTTTAGCATGGTTTTTAACTTGATGGCTTATGTGTTGCAGTTTGTGCTGGAAGAATAGAAACTGACTTACATTTTCAATGACGTTTCCAAAGATGACCTCCACTGTCTACGTCTACGTATCTACTGCCGTCACAACACAACATGAAAGAAAGGAACATCATATCAAACTATTCTTGGCAGCCGATTCTTACTAAAAAAGTAGTGGGAAGAAATGAAAAGCCTTATCAAACATATAAGTCTTTAAAAGGAAATGACGGTATGTGTACAGAATTTTACATGGTCATATGGAATTTAGGGGCGTTCTTCTCAAGTCTACAAGGCTTTAGGCCATCTGAATGTATATACACATGCTTTAGGGATAAGTCATTCCTTTTCGCAGCACAGGTGCACATTTTTGGGATTGCTGCAATATGGAAGGTGTCTAGGTTGAAAACTATCCAGAATTTGCACCATCTAAAAAGAAAAAACACAAAATGTAACACTCATGGTGGGAACATTTATATTAAACTTGTTGTGCAATGCTACTACAAAAGATACTTCTGTACCAATCTGTATTGTTTGTGACATCAAGAAGTTTTAAATCAACAGCCGAGTTGGGGATATATTATATCCGAGATTCGGCTGCATTACCATTTTCAACTAAGAAAAAAAAACAGAACAATTAAAGTGGACCTATCATGCTATATTTGAATAATATAGTGTAGGACCATACCTATATAAGGCATATTTATACTTTTTATTT
>NW_011362850.1:0-3971 GCF_000735185.1 Notothenia coriiceps
ACTTGAAAGTGAAATGTTAAACTGGAAGAGGAGGAAACATAGTGAAGAAGCTTAATATTGAAAAGAAAATGTTTAAAAAAGGTATAAACAACAACATGTATAGCCTCATTGTCCTGAAATAGCTGAATAAGTTAATAGTTGAATAGTTTGTGCAGCTGAAAGTAGGCTGAAGGAGTTAAATATCAGATGTACGTAGTAGTATGAGTTCAAGTAGTTACATCTATAGGGCTTTTCTTTTGAAGGGGTGTTTGGTTTTGGAGAGTGTGAGGTGTAGAAAAACGAAATGAGATGTCTGACATCAATCAATGGGAGGTTCACCCATAAAAACAATGGTTAGGTGGGCAAAGGCCTGTGTGTGTGTGTGTGTGTGTGTGTGTGTGTGTGTGTGTGTGTGGTAGAGATGTTCAGTGTGTGTGTGTGTGTGTGTGTGTGTGTGTGTGTGTGTGTGTGTGTGTGTGTGTGTGTGTGTGTACCAGTGTGTCTGTGGGCGTGTCTGCTCTGATTAGAAGATGTGTCCCGGGACACAGTGTGATGGTTTCGTTCTGAGCTCGTCAGTTGGAGTTATGACATCATCACACAGGTGTTTGTGTTTGAGCTAACGAGGTCTGATCAAAACAACTGCCCGTGAGTCCAGAGATCAAAGGTTTCCATGGTGATGTGCAGTAATCAGTCAGAGGGGAACCTTTCCATTGATCTGAATGAGAGTTAAAGCTCTTACACATGAACGGTTTGTTGAAGAACCGTAACAGATATCCGTGACATTTTCTTGTGATCATTTTAAAGTTGGAATGAAGTCTGTAGCTGAAAGTATGTGGAAGGAGAAGCATTTGGCGTAAGGTCTAGTTAAAAGAGGATTTGAAGGCATCTCCCATTGACTTCCATGTTAAAGTCAATAAACGTCAAAGGGCAAAAGGTTAGAGAATTCTTCCCTAGCAGTGACCATCCCTCCCATTCTAATAGTTCAGACTTCTTTGGGTGGAAATCACGCTTCTCTTTTCCAACAGAGAAGACAAACAGAACAGCCAACAAGAAATAATAAAGAAAAAACACAGCATGACAGGAACACCAAACTTAACGACATGCATAGTCATAGTGGGAAAGAACATACAAAATAGTATATATGGTATAAATAAATCAACTTAAGGGGAATGAGCCCCGACTGCCCCAATAAACCTGATTCTGATAACGCAGTCAGATTAATGAACAAGTCCCAGGCTGTGATGTTTTACCATTAACTGTTTATTGATTATCTTTGGATGCTAATGATTGTCTCTTGTTGTGTTTCAGAGGCGGAGGCCCGCGTGACTTTGGGAACCCGTCCTCTGTGTTCAGAACCAGAACTGGGTCAGCTGTGGTTCAACGCCCAGAGCCGAGGCCTCTTCATCTGTGACGGAGGAAGCTGGAGGACGCTGCTGCACCGTGAGACTTTTTATTTTTTAATTCTTTAATTTCCATTCGACAAATATATAACACACACAACTACGTATGTAGAAAAAAAAGAAAACACAAAACAGGGGAACACACTACTCCATGTTTACAGTCTTTCTTTTTCCTTTTTCTCCCAGCGTTGTTCAAAGATCTCTGCTTTAGTCCTTAGACAGTATCTTTCCATAGTAACCAGCTCCGTGTGATGGCCCGCTAGTATCAAGATTTTAAAGAGGTAGAGGTCCTCCTTTCCAATCATACTATCCTGAATCAAGCGCAGGTACATAACCCCGGGGTCACAGAGTCTTTTTTCTGATGATAGTAAAATGGGATAATACTTCCGGAATCATTTCAGAAAAAAATTCCAGAAGGAAATAAATTAATTATCGGAATTATAAAAAATATATTTGTTGCATTTCAGAAAAATATAAAAATTAAATGAATAAATGTACAAATATTTCTCCCTAAAATGAATCGCCTATAGGGAGGAAATCAAATTATATTAAAGGCACAGAAGAAATGATGAAGTTAATAGCTTAAAAACCGTATCAGCGGAAGTGTCTGCTGGAGGACGCCGCTGCACCGTGAGGCTTTAATGAAGAATACCAGTCAAATGTGATTGCAATTCAACAAAAAGTCCAGAATAATGTGAGAAAAAAATATATAATATATAAACGAGGATATTATCAACAAATATCCGTAACATTTCAGGGAAAAAAATCAATAAAATGAATGAATGTACAAAGATTTCCCCCCAAAATGATTCACTTCTAGGGGGGACTGACATTACATTAAAGGCACAGAAGACTTTGCCTGATTGGGATTAAACATTTATTTAATCCCACCCCATTTTTTATATAATTTTAAATACTGAACCCCACCTTTACCTCCACGTGTCTCCTCTCTGCAGATCGGGAGCGCCTGGACTACGTAGAGGACCACCAGGACCTTTACACCAGCTCAGAGACGTTCGACGTGGAGGTGTTCTCCATCCCGTCTGAAGGCCTCTTCCTGGCTGCAGCCAACAGGTGATCTAACTGAACTCAAACTGGGACTAACGTTAGGATTCTGGTTTCTGACCAGCTAAAGGTCCTCAGGACCAACGTGTCCTCTGTGATTCAAATAACTACATTAAATAAGAGCTGGTGAATCAGTTGCAGGGCCTTAATTAACTCAACAAATGCTTCGTTTAACAAAAAAGAAAATCTCAAAAAAATCTTGAAAAACGTAATAAATGTAGAAATAAATCTCCCAAAAATATATAAGGGACATTTCTCCGAAAGCATTAGTCAAATGTCAGAAGAAATATCCTAAAGAAACAATACAATTAATACATTTACAAATAATAATAAAGAGATATGGGTAAAATGGCAGTAACAAGTCCAGGAATAATATAAATACACAACAAAGAATTATCAAATTATATTTGATAATTTTAGGAAAATATAATTAATTAATTAATAAAAAAAGAATTTGAAAATGTCCCGAAGAACATTTTCAAACTATAAGAAACGTCTCCTAGAAAATGTAAATAAATGTCAGAAAGATATTCAGAAAAAATATAACTAAATATACAAATATATATCTGTGAATTTCAGGAAATTATAATGAAAAAAATGAATGAATATAAAAAGAATTACATAAAATCCTATTTGTTTATTTGTCCCAGAGGGGAAAATGGGTTGCAGCACATCACAAAGACATTGAAAAAGATAAAACCTACGTCACTGAGGCAAGAGGGCGCCTCAGGTCACTCACAGTATTCTGTGCCATTTTTAAAGCTCTATCCTTGTATTATTCTAGACTAGAAAATGAGATTCCTGACAATTTACTGGACAATGTTACGGCCCTCCTGACTGACTTTTTCCGTGCCTCAGTGGCGCTGCCGAACCAGCATATAATGGTGCAGAAGGAGAGCACACTTTCAATAAAAGCGTGATAAAACATCTTAACCATTCTGTTGCCGACAATAAAAGACAATCATTTAAGTAAACCAATGCAATGAAGACATGTAATACTAAAGAGGTATGAGTAAACAGTCCAGGGAAAATATAAATAAAGAACAGATAATTATCCAAACATATCAATATCATTCTCCAACAGAGTGAAATGAGAAACATGTCCTGGAAAATATTAATAAATGTGAGAAAGACTTCCTGGAAATACAAATAAACGACAAAGAGTTATCAGAACATTGTGAGTAAAATCCTCCTCTAAATGTATAAGACATGTGTCCTCGTCCTGCAGGGACTCCCGGCCCGGATCCGGTCTCTACAAGTGGAGCAACGGGTCCTTTGTTCTCTATCAGAACATCAGCACTCAGGAGGCTCGGGCCTGGAAACACTTCACTATCGACGGGAAGGTGAGAGCTGCTCCAGCTTTAAACATACAGTCTCTACTGTCTCTACTTTAAAGAGTCCTCTCCTGCTGATGTTCAGGTGTATATCAGTATGTAGTGTCTCTACTTTAAAGAGTCCTCTCCTGCTGATGTTCAGGTGTATATCAGTATGTAGTGTCTCTACTTTAAAGAGTCCTCTCCTGCTGAT
>NW_011362851.1:0-2131 GCF_000735185.1 Notothenia coriiceps
TGGCACATAGACATGTTGAGGGCTGGACCATTAACCATTATCTGAAGTCTGGTGCTGTTTTGACCCTTTTCATAGGCGTTACAACAACATCGTGTTTTATGGCGAGGGATGCGTTTCCATGGAAACGGAATATGGTGAGATGTCAGATTTGACGTAGAGCTGTTGAGTCATGGACCGGTGATATACAGGTGAAGATTGGGGGCCATTCGGACCGTGTCCATTGGAGTTACAGCGACATCGTTTTTCATGGCGAGGGACGCTTTTCCATGGCAACAGCCTATGGTGAGATCTCAGATGTGGCGTAGAGCTGTTGAGGCATGGACCGGTGATATACAAGCAAAGTTTGGGGGACGGTCGGACCGTGTCCATTGGAGTTACAGCGACATCGTGTTTTATGGCGAGGGATGCGTTTCCATGGAAACGGCATATGATGACAACCCATAATTGACATATAGCCATTGAGGGCCGGAACATTAACCATTATCTGAAGTCTGCTGCTGTTTTGACCATATAGGAATCATGACAACATTGTGTTTTTTGGCAAGGGATGCGTTTCTATGGAAACGCAGAGGGTGAGATGTCAGATTTGGCAAAGAGCTGTTGAGGCACGGACCGGTGATATACAGGTGAAGATTGGGGGACGATTGGACCGTGTCCATTGGAGTTACAGCGACATCGTGTTTTATGGCGAGGGAAGCGTTGCCATAGTAACACCACATTACGTAACATCAGATTTGACATAGAGCTGTTCAGGGCCACAGTGTTAACCATGATGTTTTCTGGCGTTCTGAGCACATTCTCACTCCCAACTCGGCCTATGTTGACGTTATGTCAGGGTCCCTGTCGTCACTTTCCAACGCAAGGGGGGGCCCTTTAGCGTCGAATTTCAACTTTCGGGGATGTCCATAAACTTCAATAGAGCTCCCTAAACGTATGAGGTAGACGAGTTGGGATTGCGGAGAAATGCTCTCCGCACGTGCTAGTGGAGCCTCGCAGCGGCAAAACTGTGGCGCGCTTACACTGTAGGTGCGCCGCATTTGCGCTTCAGATGAGGCTCCCTTGGCAAAATGAAGCACCCTCCGCAAGATGAGGTCCTCTCCGCGAGGTGAGGCCCCACGCAGTCTGCGTGATCAGCCTGTAGGGAGGGGCGGCCCTGTTCATGTCGAAGGTGCTTCCAATGTTAAGGTCAATGCCTTTATGGTAAGTCGCTGCAATTTGTGTGTTTCTGTTCTTCTTACTTGATATTAAACTAAGGTTGTTTACATGAAATATTGTTTTTTTACATTATTATTATTGGTTGCTCTGCTTAAGTGAAGAATGCATCTATTCATATTGTGCTCAGCTGTGATATATCACATCGCAGGCACTCTTTTCTAACGCTTTCTGCACATTTCCTTGTTATCGGGGGAGTGTTATATATTGGAGAGAGACAGACTTTGATGAGATGATGTGCAGCCTTGAGCTGCGACCTCTCTGTGATATGTCAACACAAGAACCAGCAGCTCAAGTTGTCACCCTGCCATCTGCTAACAGCCCGTCCTAAATGTCGGTTTCTAAGCACAGCCAATCCCCTTCCAGATTAATCCTTGGAGGCTGATACAGTCAGCTGCCTTTTTCTGACTGGTGAGGCTTAAATCCATCATGCAGCGCTCATAAAATGTTTAAATACTGTTTATTGAATCGGCCCTTGAGATTGAATTGCAATTCCAAAAAGTGATATCCGGTGTTTCCAAAATATGACCCCGACTACGCTTAACTGATTGCTAGATGAGAGGGAAATAGTGCAGTGGATATTTTAGGGTTTTAATTTAAGGGGAAGTGATGTGCAGTGCTGATTTTCTGAAATGCTAAACTGATATACTTCTCTCTCCACAACAAACAGTTTGCAAAGAAAGCAAATACATTTCAATAAATTAGCATTGCTATATCATTCAGCGGATGATTCCTGCATATTTCATAAAACCTCTCTCTTTTCTACACAATAATAGAGAAAGAAAAACCCAGAGGAACTCATTTGAAAGAGAAGAAAATACCATTTTGTTATTTTTAGCAATGATAATCCTCCATGACTGGTGATCCCTGCAATACCATCCTGCTCCACTTCCACCTCCTCCTCCTCCTCCTCCTCCTC
>NW_011362851.1:2187-19631 GCF_000735185.1 Notothenia coriiceps
ATCTTCTTTCCCAGTGAGAGTTGATAGGGAAAAAGACAAGATCTCATCCTGCTTCCCCCTTTGGCTCCAGAGATGCTACATCGCTCACGAGACACCATCGCTTGCTTCTCGCAGGGTGAGGGTAAACTGTAGTGTGCAGACCCCCCATCCCCCCATCCCATCCCCAGCCTGCAGCCTCTGTTCCCTGTTTATCATATTAGCCCGTGCCCTTGAGCATTTTGTAGCCAGACTCATCCTTTGAACTAAGGAGAGGAAGCAGACCAGGCCAGCCATACCATAAATCATGCGGGTTTAAATTCTGACAGTAAATGGCCTTCTACTAAACCGTTGCCAGGCTTCAGAATGGAGCGTCTTGATTGGCTGCGTCGGCAGGCTTGTGTTCCAGCATGGAGAGGAATCAGGACAACACAGCCATGTATCATCTTCTCTTTGACCTTGACAACGAAACAAATATCAGCCCCCATTTTCTATTGTTTTATTAACCTATTTTGTTTGTATATATGTTTTAATTCTTATTTATTTAATTTTCTTACTTTAATCCATAAGTTTACTTTAACTTCTTATGTATATTTAAAGATACATTCATATTCATTTTATTGCGTATTCTTACATTAAGTTCTTGTGTTTATATATACATTATTTAATTTTTCTATTGGAAATGTTTACTATAACTTCAAATGTATATATATATTTTTTATTATTATTGTTATCTTATTTGTATCTTATGTTTAGATTAATATTCTTGATCTAATTGAGTTTTTTATTGCACATTGCTACTTTTATGTTAACATGTATTTTTTTATTGTATTGCATATTTTATTTATCTTCGTTATGTTTTTATATATATTAATATTCATTAATAATTTTCCACATTTTTATTTAAATTATTATGTTTATGTACATATTTCTATTATATTATATTTGATATTATTACATTTATTTGTTCTAAATTGGAGCAACACAGAAACCAATTTCCCCCGTGATAGATAAAGTATTCGCTGAAATATGTTATTTGATCAAATCATATCGGTGTGAGAATCAGCTGTGAAGAGCTGTGGGAGTTAGGATCAAATTGTCATCCACCGTATGCATCCAGGAAGGCTTAATTACACCAGAGCAGGACTAGCCATTGTTGGGAATAATTAACACAGTTTGAGTGTAATTACTGACTCCCGTAGTTATAACTTCACAAAGGAGCCCGTCTGTTTAATCATTTTTGGAGAGGAGCACTTTAGGAGTCAGCCAGTCACACCTCCATGCTGACCTCAATGCTTCATCTCACCTGCAAATGATTACCAACAGGTGGGATGTGTGGAGGGAATGCAGAGCCCTTTCATGTACATCGATCCCAGACCCAATTTAAATGTGAATGGTACTGAAATCCAGTGCATGAAAGAGCCGGAGACCTTTTTCATTTTGAAACAAACAAACAGGCATTCCTGCGGTGGCCATCTTGTTGCATTCCCTAATTTCATGAAAACAAGGTGACCGATTGGTTGGCACATGGAGAAAGGTTCACGGCAAACAATTTGATCCTCCTCCTTATGTCAAGTGGCCTGTGAAGTTATGTCATACAGCCCAGGAGAGAGCAGAGTGAAATCAGAATAAGCTGTGATAGTTAGACCTTGGCACAATAGCAGCCTGAAAGGTCTTCCACTGAATGATTTCTTTCCCCATTGTGGAACACAGAAATTCTCTGTCGCTGACCACCTCCCGTGTGCTTAAGGGTGAGGAATAGATCTCACCATAAGGCTTAAAGGGCCATTGAACAATCAGCAGCTGCAGCGCTTTCACAAAGAGAGGGCTATGGAGGGGGGGAGAGGAGGGAGCGAGGCAAAGGACACAGAAGATGAGAGGTGGGTGAAAAGGGAGACCGCAAGCAAAACAGATTAAGTTCAGGACAAAGGCTATATAGTTTAAATTATGAAATACCTATAATTGAGTGATATACCTTATTAACGAGGTGATTCTCCTTTGACTTCAAAAAATATGATTTTATAATAAACTCAAAGAAGGCTTGAGGAGAGGTGCAGATCATTCAGGCAGTTGGTGCTGCCATCCTTCTGCCTGCCAACACTGTAATGTTGTACCATTTATGTCAGTCACCTGACAACAGGGAGAGTTACATGTGTTGAAAAATAAATAGATAAACTAAAATATACGATACGAAACGATATTACTATATTTGTCAGATCAAGTCTGAAATTTGACTTGCGTCACAGCAGCTCCATGTCCAACATCAACAGACAAATATCCAGACTATATGGCTGAGAAACCAATAAAGCAGGTCCCCCTAATTTAAACCAGGAAGTCTGTTGGTTCGGTTTGACAGGGCCCAAAGTAGGTGGACCAAAAGAAAGTGCACATATATAAAAAATGAAAGCAATTTTGGGACGCAGTGGTCCAGTGCTTTGCTTGAAGGCTCTTAGGTAGTGCCCATGTCAAGGAAAGTGTTCTCTCCAGGCGGCAGTCCACACTTGATTGGTCCCTTAGGTTCCCAAACCAAGTCCCCAATGAGAGATACTTCCTCCCCCTCTTCTCCCGCCCTGATTCCCTCACCGATTCCAATAATCCCTGCACAGTTGTCATGAGTTACAAACACCAAAACTGTTTTTGTACAAAGCTACAAACCTTTCCACTTTGTTAAAACTCGCTGGGTTTAGCACCCAAGAAACCCCATTCACATGGTCATTGTTTTACATTATTATTAAATAGAGTGCTATATTAATTATATCCGCTTTGAGGAAACATCTATAAGTCACCACGTCGTACATTGCTTGATTTTGTAAAAAGCATTATCTAAATAAACTTTAAGCAAAAACTAAAACATTCAAGGGTCTAATCCTACATTTCCGCTCATCTGTGAAGGCGTTAATCTCTTTAATAGATTACATGTTATCATTTCCCCTGAGGCTTGAGTAAAGGCAAACACTAGAGTGATATGCGGAGTGCTGCAGATACAGTACAGATATGACCTTGTTAACGTTAGGAAATGATCAGGATTGTGGTAAAAACAAACCATTGCTGATTATCTGAGAGAGAACAAATAAGTTAAATATTTACCTGTCTGCAGTTCTATTGAACCCCTGAGCTGAAGGATATATTTTCACATAACTTCCTTCTTTTGTTATGTTATTATTGGGGTAGTTTCTGTCAAAAAGTGACGTAATTGAGTGGCAGGTTCCGGCTACTAACCCACCTCTACCTGGATCACCACCATCAGCCATCTAAGCAGGTCTGACAGAGGTTGTAGAGTTTTTACATAACATGAATGAAGCTGATGCTAATTTCTGTAAAGGGTGTACCTTTGATGTTTCCTCCTCAGGTGTTTCACTGGGATTCATTTTGTGTGTGTGTGTGTGTGTGTGTGTGTGTGTGTGTGTGTGTGTGTGTGTGTGTGTGTGTGTGTGTGTAACCACATAGCTCACAGCGGTGGATATAATAGACGGTTGGAGCACGGTGCCAACTTCCCCAGAGCAAAACAGAGAAAAGAACACAAAAGGGTTGAGTGGGGGAAATTGTATTGTGTGTGAATGTGTGTGTGTGTGGTTACTGTACATGTGTGTGTGCGCTAGGACACAAAAGCTGTAAGTATGTCAGTATGTGCAAATGTGTGTGTTTTGTGATAAGAGGGGTGGAGGAAGGGGTGAAGGAGAGCAGAGATATTGGAGGAAGGAGGGGGAGGAAAAGACCTGTGAGTTGATGGGCGAGTGTGTGAGAGAGAGAGTGTCCGTGTCCAAGGTGAGCGTAGGTGTGCGTGTGTGTGTGTGTGTGTGTGTGTGTGTGTGTGTGTGTGTGTGTGTGTGTGTGTGTGTGTGTGTGTGTGTGTGTGTGTGTGTGTGTGTGTGTCTCAAGAGTGTGAGGAAGAGAAAGAAAGGAGTGAGAGAAGAGGCAGTGTTTTTGAACATCCCGTTCTGCTGCCTTTCTAATCCTGGCACAGCCGTTGGGATTAAAGGAGGCAGTTAAACACTGAATATTTCATGGTTTTTGTGTCGACCACAAATAAATGTAGATTTTTAAGACGATGTTATCTGCTGTGATTATACAAAGAGTCAGAAGTTATGTTTTTTAACGGTTCCTGTTTCCTGTTGATCATTCTCACTGATAACGAGCAGGGGGAGAATCCAGTGGTGGCAAAGAAAATTCTAATTGTATAGAAGTGATGATTTGATGTAATACCTCAGACACATTTTTTTTCTTCTAATGAGTCGCTAGTTTCAAGTATTGTTTAAAACAGCATTACATTCATTTTGTAAAGTATGTTCCCATTAGGGGAGTGCATACAATGAAGTAGTATGCTTAGTACTGAAATAAAAAAAAACGTTTCAAATTGAGTTTTAAGCTCATTTCAGCTTTTTTTCAGTGGTTGTTTTTACTTATCTCCTCCCTCCCGTGTCACTGTTCCTTACAAAATCGCAGTACTAACTGAACCACTCTCTGGTCCCAGAAATGTATTTTCTTTCTGTCAAATGTTAAAGGAAGAGGGGAGCTCTCTAAAAACGTAAGCAGCCAAACCAAAAGGTTGGGCAAAAAAAGTTAAGTTTGAAAAAACATTGTGGGGGGGGAATTTCCTTTGTTCTGTTGTTAAATAAGGACATTCTCTTTTTAGCAATTGTTTAGTGGAAGTAATCTAATATTATGATCATTTAATTTGGATTTTTTATAACCTTTCTTGCAGTCTTTCTGATATGCTTTCATTTTAAGGGTGCTGCACTCTCCAAAAAACATTTAATTGAAAGTTTTTTTCTTTCATCACAGAGAGCCTGGAGGTGAGTGCAATATAGAATATATTAGTTTTGTTTGTGAACTATTCCATTCATTTTCTTTCTGGATACAGCTGATAAAATCTGTAAGCAACATGTCGTGGGTTCAGGCTGCACAATTTACGCTCGCTGAATTGAAAGGTTAGCTTAGTTTACCCCAGTGTTAATAACTTGTTTACTTTGTTTCAAGTACGCAGAAGTTTCAGTGGGAAGGATCAGCCCCTTCTTAACATAAAATATATGCCGTATAAAGGAAAGTTCGAAAGGCAAAGCAAAAGTAATCCTGCATTCTGATTGATTTGTAACATTTGAATACTACTCTAAGATAGCTAACATTGCTGTCATCTCCAAAAATGTGCAAGAGAAATTCATGATAGACCATGAAATATGGTGCATATTTATTCATTTATTTATTTACTTTGTGGGATAGTGTGACTGTATCCAATCAGTGTGTGGAGTGACCACATTGAAATGTCTTAAAGCGCATAGAGGCAGTTGCTGAACGAATTCAATAATTCCCTCATGAGACAGAGCTTGCACTCAAAGAAGTGAAATCCTCTTCCTAATCCGGGGCCAAAAACTCAGCTGGAAATATAAGAGAATTAGTTTTCCCCTGGATCTCTGTTGGTCGGCTGTTATGTCCCAATGAGGATCTGTCTCTCTTTGAATCCCCCACTGACACTTCTCCTCCCTTCACCCCCCTCCAAATCCCTAAATCACTCTGACTTTGGACAACAAGCATACAGTTAATAAACAGCCAGAAGTGAAGTGCTAGCCTCTGTGTGCATGTGTGTTTGAAAGACTAACCTGTGTACTGTATCTGTCTCTAGAACAAAGACCCATATCTGATAATGATAGCAGCTTGCAGTGATAAATCCATCGACTCTGAAAACATCCTCCATTCGCCACAGTTGAGCATTCTGGTTTGTGGGGAAATATCTCTCAGTGATAGTATTTAACAAAGTGCTGAAGACACAGCTCATTATCTGAAGCACAATGATGATGAAGCATAAAAGCCAAAGCCGAATTTAGGCACGGATGTTCTGTGCTATGTCACGGCTGGGAGGCTGGGTCACACATTTTGATATGCAGGTGATCTGAAGCCCCGGGTTTCAGCAGGCAGGCAGCTCCCTTGTCAGAGGTGTACCGAGGCATGACACGCAAAGACACGCATATACAAACACACACACGTTTCCCCTCCTGGCAGCCATCCGCCACAGGACGGCTGATAAAAATATCACAAGTCCTATCAGGCAATTAAACAGGGAGACGCAGCAGAGTGTGTTGGCTGCTTAATGGCTTTGGCCCCCCCCGCAGAGGAGCCAGCGTGACGGGCCAACAGGGGGGATACAGGCCACTGATGGAGGGGGAAATCAAAAGGTGGTTGAAGCAGTTACATTAGACACAGTGAACAGTTTTTTCGTCACGTGAAGGAGGAAGGGTGCTCATGTACACTTTACCGTGTATTGAGGCAACTGTGAAACAAATTAACCTCATTATGAAAAAAAGATTTCCCTTTTCATCCGAACATTTTTAAAGTATGTCCGTAGAACTTTTCACTGAGTAATCATTTCTGAATTGTCAAATAGTGGGTTAATTATTTGGTAAGCCTCATGTGTCAACCCATGAATGGAGGCAGCCTTTCTTTCTTTGCACTCTTTACATTTGCTTGTAGCTATTAAGTTTATACGTAATAAGTATTTTATTAATACCTTCATATTTGTAAAAAGCCATTAATAAACTGCTCTACTGTATTCAAAGGGACTGCCATTGTTCCAACACCCCAAACAGACCAAATTAGTTCCTGTTTGATGGAAAGCCCATTTGTCCATTAAAACAAAAACAAAAACCCATTGCCCCAATAACATGGGCAAGGAATGGCCGACCTTCTTCTGCTCATGATGCTTGTTGTCTTCATTGGTTGGATTGGTTTAGGTATGATAAGCGTGATAGGGTGATGGTAGGAATATTATGGTGTGGTAATGATAATCCATGTACTTACTTTGGTGCAAGGAAAGTATGTATTTTTGGAGTAAGAGGCCTTCGGAATAATTGTTTTGAGTTTATTTTGGGGTAACAAACTGGCAAATGAACTCTTGTTCGGAAGGGGTGTTGATGACTTTGAGAACAATGGCATGGTCTCATATCCAACACCACAGTTGGACGTCCTTGGACGACCCTACATCACTTACTACTTGAGTTTTGTTTTAGGTCCAGGAAAAACATTGTAATCTGAAATCACACGGGCTTACACTTTTGGGCATGTATACATCGGACTCCTGATCATGCTTCACCTCAAGACATCCAGAACATCATGGAGGTGATGGATACTCACTCCAATATGGACATCATCAGGCGAGTGATAGAGGTTGGTATCTGCCCAAGTCTTGGCTCATCACATGTCCACTACTCTCACCACAGCTGATACGACGTGGCACCAGCGTGGACTTGCATAGAGACACAACAACAAGTTTTGTGTGTGTGTGTGTGTGTGTGTGTGTGCGTGCGTGCGTGCGTGTGTGTGTGAGATACAGAGAAGGAGAGTGACAGTGTGTTTCCCATGTTCCCTAGATTCAGGCTGCAGCTAATGGAGACAGATTGTACTTACTCCAGTGGAACAAGAGCACTGATAGACAATACACCTTGTTTAGCACTCAATCTGAAATAAAAATACACCACAGGGGCAAACCTCTTCTCAAATAGCTGTATTTGTTGTTCCGAAACATCTCTTTCAGCGACATTTGGAGTAAACATTACAGAAAAGAGCAGATATATTTTGGCACATTTGTAATCACTCTGCAAACTCAGAATGGTAAACCTATTCACCTTGTACTTCTACCTGCAACTTTGGTCAGTGTAATACTTATTGGTACTACCTGGTTTGTTTGCATAAAGTTTCAGGCTGATCTCACACTCTGTTTTTCCTATTGCCTACCAAAGTCATGTACTACAACTATTAAATAACCCCACAAACAAATGAATTGTAAACCACATAAGAAGGAAGTTGGGGTAAAAATACCGGAATCTTAAAGGAGAGCATTTTTAGCATTGTTTTTACAATTTTACAATATTTTTGTCGCCCAGCGAAGTAGTTATTTTTAGTTTCTTAGACATAACCACATGCTTTAATTTCCTAAAGTTGACAAAGTCATTTTTTTTGCGCAAACAGGTTCTGCACTGAAGGGGTTTGTGAAGTTACCCTGATGGCTTGTGTTGCACAATCTTAGAAAAACACAGGAAAAATTGACAAAATAACTTTTTGTTCACATGTTATATGAGGACATGTCGAAAGTAGAAGGGTAACGTCAACGTATATTTTTCTTAAAATGACCTTGGAGTGTTTGGGTTTGCAGATGTGAGAATTAAGTCACATTTGTCAGGGACGTTGGGCAGTAATGTGCACAGTCGCTACCAGTAACAGCATATTTTGTGCCATTAACACTGTAAAAAATGGACCCTGAACCAGACCAAGTATCCGGGACAAAGTGCACAATGCTGACTCATGAAACTATATAATAACCAGCCTGCTGACATGTTGCCTAACGTGTCTTCCTTGTCAGTGAGTGAGTTTTCAGCCGTGTCTCACCCTGGCAAAAATGTCTATGGCTGACCAAAAAGCATGAAACCGCATGGAGAGTGGGCTGAAAGGAAGTTAGGTGAATAGCTCCATGTTTGACTGTACTCTCTCTTCCTCCTGCTCACCTCCCTATCAGCACTAACATCCAGATGAATGGCTGCTCCGTCAGCTCTGGTCCAGTCTGCTCCACAGCTGTGTGTGTGTGTGTGTGTGTGTGTGTGTGTGTGTGTGTGTGTGTGTGTGTGTGTGTGTGTGTGTGTGTGTGTGTGTGTGTGTGTGTGTGTGTGTGTGTGTGTGCTGCAGACTAAGATAGGACTCTCAAAGTGCCGGCACAATGCAGGCCAGCTCAAAGGCTCCCATTCCTCCTCTCAGCCTCCCTCTATCACACTTTTTCTAACGGAAAGAAATAACCCGGCCCACACATCAGAACATGCTGTAGCATTGACAAAATGACTTATTACTCTTCGGTGCGCACTTCCCTCTCCCCTCCCCAGATTCATCAAGCTCCCAACCTCCCCTCAAAATGGCTGGCACCTCCTGGCGCTTGTCTAGCCTGTCACCCTTCCTCTGCAGTGACCTTGAGACAGAGATGAAGGAGTGATGGTGCTCCTATAACTGCTGCAATACTGTTCCTCTCCCACCACAAAAAAAAAATCCAAAGCAGGAAGACGGCTCTCACTTACACTGACAGCTGGAGGAGGGAGGGAAAGACCCTGCATATCCGCATCAATCCAAATAGGATTAGGGTGTGTCTCTCTGGTCCTTTTTATTTCCCTTTAAGTTGAAGTTGCTGATGAAATAAGGAGCTGTTACATCGTAACTTGAGCTGCAGCAGAGCCACATTGTAGCTTTTACTATCTTCATTAATTAGATTGGATAAAAACGTGAGATAAAGATCAAGCAACATGTTTTATAACAATTCTTCTAGTTTAAGAGTTTTGAATGTTTGCCTTGAAATCTTCGTTCATTCCCTTCAAAAAGAAATTGTATTCGCAAGCTCATTAGCTGAATTTGAGTTCAAGGCTTTCACTGTTGCAAAGTCATTGTGAATGACAAAGGGGAGGCAGAGTCTTTTTGACAGCGAGATACACAGAATAAAATGACATGACAAAGTGTGAAACTAAACTGTCCGCTGTGATCAACCACCTTCACAGGCGCAATGATCCACCCCCTCTAAGGGAACCGTCGTGACCGGTCATATGACCCGTCAGATGCCATTCTTCCATGTCCTGGTGGAAGAGGGACGCAGACAAGAGATGATGCATGAATTCCTAATCAAATAAAGACAGTGAGAAGTGATAGGAGTGGAAGGCAATCGTCCTGGCCGTGCTGAATTAATGAGGCGCCGGCTTCCTTCAGCACGCCAGCTCTCTGAATGACTCGGCTCATCACTGTTCGCTCTCTGGATTCGTCTGTACCTTCCCTGGGCCGGGCTCAGAGACCCAGGGCCCCAAACTCCACCCTGTGAAATCCAGCCAGTCTTCATTAAACCTGAAAAAATAGTAAGATTGCAGGCATTTTCTCCTCATTACCTTGATTTTTTCAAAGATTCAAAGGCTCTAGAGCTGCCAGATTAGGGAAAAACAACTTTTAACAAATGTTTGAATAATATTGCAATATTATTTGGTGCAATAAAGAGAAGGATTATTTAAAGTTATTGACATTTATCAAAGTTATTCACATTATTTTTAATAAAAAATATGTTAATATGATGATGGTGTGATTCTTTTAATGAGATTCTGTACCAAAAAGGGATTTTTTGTAAGTATGCGAATACTAGGCCACGACTTCTCTGCAGCACCACACTACTTCATTCAGATATTATCACTCATTTAACCTTTCCCAAATACAATATACACTAGTTTGCATTGCAATTACGATAACATTTCCATTAATTCTGCAGCCCTAAACGGCTTTAATGTCATATGCACAATAGCTAAGTAAAAGAGGAGCTTGAGACATGGCTATCTTGATAACTTCTATGATGGGGGGGGGCAGAATTCAGCAGGACATTTTGAGTTTTCATTCTCCGCTGGGGCATCCATGGCTCAGCTGATGGACATGGGGCAGGGGGGGGAAGGAGGGAGAAGCAGGGCGACCCTGTGCAAGCCCTCTCCAGAACACCCTCCTCTGAGCACCTGAGCCCCTGAGCTGCGTGCCAGTCTGCTTGAAGTCACGTCAGACAGCACAGAACTAATCCATGGCTTTACACCAATCCAAAGCCGAGTTGCCCTCGCCCCGCAGGTTACAACTCCTCCCTCTCACTTCTACTTATTTTCTTAACACCTGTAGTGAAGTCACGAAGAAGCTCTGCAAGAGAAAAGCTTCTGTGTCCTGGATCCTTAAAACAAAAAAATAAAAAAGTATAAATTACTCAGAGAAGTTGGGCATTCCCATGGCAACCAGGTCCTGTGGTATAGGCAGGGATATCAGGCCAAGCCCAGTGCCATTTGCATACAAATTGCCCAGCTGGCACCTTGTTGTTATGACAACGGCACACAGTTCCCAGAATTCATTTGGAAGTGAAATACAAAAAGGAAAGCAGCCAGCGAGGAGACTCATTGATAAAATTCCTATTCCTTTCTGATGATGACATTGCTGACACTATGTTCTCATGTGCGTCCAATCATCATTTAGAACCTGCAGGAAATGAGGACGATAATCATATACTGAAGACTGGAATTATCGGACGAGATAATTACTATGATGTATGTTGAATTGAATGCAATATTAAATCTGTATGTATATGTACAATGTGTTTAATTACAGATCTGTTCACGATTTGGTTAATTAATGACTGAGCCTAATTGATTTTCCTTTACAACAAACTCAACAAATGTTAAATAAGCCCTGGCAGTAGTGCTTCAGTCTTCTCCTTAGTTTTGCAAACCTTTATGTAATTCCTTACAATGAGCCAAGCCAAATCCTCAGAGCTTGAGAGAGAAAGTAAACTCTGCTGACAACACAGTGTCCTCTACTGGCTGCATGCGGCAGGAAGTTTACACAACCGCCAGTCTGTCTAAACGGATAATATGTAGCTCAAGGGCAACTGAGCGGATGCTTTTCCATAGTCATCGTGGCTCAGCTTACTGGCCAGTTAAAAAGCCCTGCTGTGGGCAGCATATCTATTTATCCCAGCGAGTCCCACGAGACTCTAGTTTAATCATTGGCTTCTGTTTGGCTGTCAGACCATCGCAGGCTAATCAGTGTCTCTCTCAGTGGGAACAAAGCAGCGCCTGGTCCCAATACTTGACCTGTACCTCGAGTGCTAGAGTGCTGATCTGTGGGCAAGGTGAAAATATTAACAACTCTGCACTTTTCCCCCTTCATCGTGTTAATGATGAGAGCCCCACTGATAGCCCTGTTATAGATTGTTAGAGAAAGCCTGTGAAAACCACTCGAGCCCGGAGTGAAAGGCCTGCTTCAGCAACAACACAACAATATGTGTGTGTGTGTGTGTGTGTGTGTGTGTGTGTGTTGCACCCTTTACCTGAGGGTGGGAGCAGAGGGAAGGTGACACACCCTGCCTCCCCAGCATATAAATTGAGGAGCCTTCTCGCTGAGGTGCCGCTGGCTCCAAGGCACGACAGTTTAGTGTGTTCCTTTCCCTGAACGTGCAACCTTTCCCAAGGTCACAACTCACCAGCCGCTCAGTCTTACTCAAGCACCATCGCACTCATTTGTCACTTCCCATCCAATCCAACATGGCGACCCGATGGGGACTCTGTGGTGCGGGGAAGATCAGCCATGACTTCAGCGTGGCCATGAAGACTCTTCCACCTGGAGATCACCAGGTACTCTATCCAAAAAAGCCCACAACCTTCACTGTCACACTGTTCTCCTGCTGAGAAGGCAACACTGTGATTAATGTATGTGTTTTTCTCTCTTTCGCACAGATAGCAGTCATTGCATCGAGGAGCCTGGAACGTGCCAAAGAGTTTGCCAACAGGCATGGTATTCCTAAGGCTTACGGCAGCTACGAGGAGCTGGCCAACGACCCGGACATTGGTGAGTAAAGAGCTGTCAGGCTGCACGGGCAGAGATAATGGCTTGTTGTGTTGCTGTTTGAAGCTGAGCCTGGAACATCTGTGTCCTCGCAGACATGGTGTACGTGGGAGTGCTGCACACAGAGCACTGGAGGGTGGGTCTGCTGTTCCTCAAAGCCGGGAAGAACGTGTTGTGTGAGAAACCTTTCGCCATGAACTCCAGGCAGGTGAAAGACCTCGTCGCCACAGCCAAGAAAAACAATGTCTTCCTCATGGAGGTAAGGATGACGGTATACAGCCTTGTAGACCTTTGACAGGGGCCATTGCAGGTGCAGGTTAAAAGCCAACACAACACAAACACAACACAAAACATTAGAATGTGTTTAGAGATAACATTTCAAGTTTTACCTCGTCATACAGACATCTTCGGATGTATAAAATCATTTTTAAAAGAAAAAAACAACAAAAAAGTGTTTTTATGTTGCCTTTAAATCCATGTTTTGGAACTAAGCTTGGTGCTATTTACTTTCCAACTAAAACTAGATGAGAATGTGTAGCTTAGTTTAGCATAAAGGCGGCACATTTGTCATCTGAGTGATGACAAAGCATAGTTGCTGCTGGTCCGGGTCATAACCCCTTAGTAAATGTGCAACTTGTTGTTTTACACATTTTTTACGTAAGATTTAAGATGCTAATCAGACAGATTTAGAGCTGCTGGTTTATGGATGTTGTCCCATGAGAATAAACAGGGCTAGCAATTATCTGGTTTTCTGATTTAATAACAAGCTAAGCTAACTAGCACGAATATTTACCGACGTGAGAGTATAGTCCATTTTGTCATATATCTCTGCAGGAAACCAAATAAGAGTTTTCCTATTGTGTATAACTATGACTTAAACCCTTTGTAGCAGGTGGTTTGATGCAAGTAAGTCCACACATATTAACATTTAATTTTAAGTGGATATCTCATTGCATTTGAACTCAGCAGTGGCGTGATGGTGCAATGAGGGCAGATATTTTAAGCACAGGAGATTAATGTAGGAAGCAAAACTGAACGTCCTGGGAATATTTATGACTCATGGTGCAGTAAAACATCTTGTCATGTCATGTTTAACCGTCACATCTGCCACAACAGTGCACAGGAGATGGAGGAAGTGGGGAGCTGTAGTAATAAACTGCTGCCTGGGTGAAGCTGCAGACTGAGCTGTTTACTGTTGCAGCGGTGCTAGGTTGTCTGCTCTGCCCCTCTCAGGCCATCTGGTCCCGCTGCTTCCCCCTGTACGCTGAGGTGCGCAGGCTGCTGGCGGAGGAGGCGGTCGGGGAGGTGAAGCTGGTGAAGGCCTACTTCGGCTCCCCACAGCTCCACATCCCCCGCTCGGTGGAGAAGGAGCTGGGAGGCGGCGCACTGCTGGACATCGGAGTGTACTGCCTGCAGTTTGTGCTGATGGTGTTCAACGGAGAGAGGCCGGAGTCCATCCAGGCCACAGGGGTGCTGCTCGACTCAGGTATGATTCAGTACACAGCAGTATAGTTGTATGCAGATTTGTATCATTACCCACACAGCATGAATCAGAGATTGCAAAGTGGTTATTGAAAGCATCAAAAATAAAGTCCAAAAGGAAGTAAGATCTCCTATTGGGAAGCAGAAGAAACTTACAGAAAATCTCTTTTTTTTATGAACTGTCCAAAAAGTAAACACCTCAGGGAAGAATTCTCCACACAGAAAATCCCAGACTTATCTTTAAAATGTCAGACTAATTCAAATCCTCCCCGGGGGAATACAGTAACACAGTCTTAGTGACAGGGGAATATGTAACTGCATACAGCAGCAAGATATCCTTCAATTTAAGTCCACACTATTCATGTAATGAGCATTTTCTTATCTTTTACTTACCTTACCTAAGTTTCCGTTTTGTACAGCTGTGACCTTTTCTTTTGAATCAGAAGGTGATGCCAGTAAAGCTGAATAGAAGTGAACTGATTTTACCCAATTGTAGTTTGCTGAAGAGCCGTGTATTAAAATGAACTGAACTGAATGGAACTTACTCAACTGTAATATTCATACCATTTATTCAACCCATGTTTCAATGATTTACTTTTCAAATGTTTTGCAGGAGTGGATGAGTCAGTGGTTGTTGTGATGAAGTTTTCCAGGAACAGGATGGCCTTCTGCACATTTTCAATTGCTGTCCGACTTCCCAACGATGCTGTCATCGCCGGCACTAAGGGCTCCGTTAAAGTACGCTATGCTAGTCTTCCACAGGAACATTGTACTTAATCAAGAAATGATTGAGACATGCAAAAACTGAGTTGACTGCTAATTAGTTTCACGTTTAATTAGATATCCATACCAACTGCATTTGATGGTGCACGAGTTGAGTGATTGGATTAACACAAAAATGCATTTCCTGTTCTCCCTTCAGGTTCTTGGCCCCATGCACTGCCCTACCACACTCGTAGTGAACGGCAAAGAGTTGGAGTACCCGCTGCCCGAACCTGACCTCCCTCTGAATTTCGACAACAGCACCGGGCTTCGCTTTGAGGCAGAGGAAGTGAGGCAATGCCTGCTTAAAGGTACGTCATGACAAAAGGAAAGTGTATTTGTCTTCCAAGAGATGAAAGGTAGCTTGAGTTTGAAAGAAAGAAGCTGCAATTCAATGAAACAGAGGCTTACCTGGAGCTTCTTGTAGACACAAACACACTCATCAGATTGATTCCGAATCAATGCTGTTATCAGTCCTTGGATGTCCCCCGGCTTACATCACGCTCCTATTGGTTTGCCTCCTATTTACATTTACATAATCTTTACATCCTTGCTTTGGTGTTTTAATGTTGCATTGTGAGCGTTTGTATAATTGAACCGTGGTTATAAACTGTCAGATTTTCTTGTGAAACTCCTCTTTATCCGCAGGACTTAAGGAGAGCCCACGGATGCCTCTGGCAGACTCGGTCTTACTGACAGAGATCATGGATGAAATCAGGAAGCAGGTGGGAGTTGTCTTCAGTCAGGACAGCCAGTAACATCACTCTGAAGATGGGATGTTTCACCTGCCCTAAACCAACTCAGACGGAACAGAGTTAAATCTTTGGTATTAGCAGATCACTCATGGCACCGTGTGACAACTGTGACCTGGATAACAAACTGCTGCCACCAAATGAATATACAATCGGTATATTATTAAAAAAAAATGTAAATCTTGGATGGCTTTATTAAGGTCTGTTTTCATCTAAATGCATCTTTTAGACACATTGGAGCTCCATACATTGTAATTTCCCCCACGATTGATCATATTTGATACACAGTACACGACAAAATGTGACACTGTCAGTTTAAAAATGTCCTAAACCAGATAAATCACCATGTAAACAACCCTTGTCCTGTAATCAAGTTGTAGAGTCTTACCAAAACAAACCCATCTGTCAGTGCGGGCTGTGTGATTGATGAATCCAATAAAGGAATGATTGTGAAAGACTTGTTTCATTTCAAATATCATCCGCTGGAGAGAAGAGTAGACTTCGAGTGGCACTTTTAAATCAAAGTGTCACGTCTGACCCCTGCAGCCGTGTACAAATAGACTCATGTACTCCATACAAAAATAGGTTGCACTGTCTGCTTTTCAAGGTTAGGATGGAGGAAGGCCTTTATGAGTCAGCAAAGAGCATGGCTCATTTAATAATGGTTGTAACCTTTTGGGCTCAAATAGGACTCTGGAGGCTGTCCCTATCCATGTCCATGAATGCAAAATGGGAACATTCTCATGCACTGCCATTATTATGCCATGCTCATTTATTTGTCTATTGTGTGCCGTTTTGTGCCACAGCTTCAACATATTAAATGTTCTTATTTAATAAAGAGGTTAGATTAATTGACCATTCAGCCTCAAGCATTACATTAATAAACAGATGTGGACTAACAAAACTTCCCTGTATTTGTCACCTCTAACCAGAATCAACAGGGCTGTTAAAATCATGTTGAGTCAAAATGAAATACAGAATAAGGTAACAGGCATATGTAGTCAAATAGTAGATAATACAAATATACCAAAAGTAATTGCAATGGTTAAAACTACAACTCTGTGTCACTAGCAGGGAAGAAAAGGAGATCAGATAGGATAAGAGCAAAATAAGACAACAGTATTTTCTAGTGTTATGGTCACTCTCTGGTGGTCACGTTTTTGTACAAATCCTCATGTTATTTTTGTGCACAGTCACACAGTTACATATGATACTGCGGCTCCACCTTGTGGCAGAAGAGTGCCACTGTTTTATATAAAGTCAGATTTCCAACTCACTCTAATTGTTTCCTGTCCAACATGGCTACCAGGTGGGGAATCTGCTGCTCGGGGAAGATCAGTCATGACTTCACTGTGGCTCTGAAGAGCCTTCCTCCTGAAGACCACCAGGTAGTACCAGCAGCAGCAGAAGCGCACATTTCAATATTTAGTTTGCAACACGTCTCGACTACAGTCTATGCACAGAACCCAGCTTTTCGCTCCGTGCGGAGTGTGTGTATCCGCTGACAATTCACACACATTTCTTACAGTCTATGGTTAAAGTACATTCCTAATCTAGTGTTGATGATGTGCAACATGCAGCTTTAAAGAGTTTATTGACATTTCAAACCACAGTCTGCTGCGGCGTCGCCTGGCCTGGAAGCCCCGAATGTTTTTTCTGTAGCCCCGGACAATTCTCCCTCAACAATACTATAATACATTAACCGTGCTTTACCTAAACCTCATCATGACACTAGAGAGGACGGCAGGATTGTAATTTCCCGTGTTCACTGTTCACGTGTTCAGAGCATAGACTGTATATAGGTTCAGAGGCAAGCACCGATGCCAGCAGGGACCGTGTTGTTAGCATCTGGTTAGCTATCTGCACTAACGGACATAAGGACCTGTTTGTTCCACAACAAGCTGGAGGAGAGTCCTCTCCTTTCAGAGAGGCTCCTAAACAAGGACTGTGTTTAGATAGTTAACTTTAGTCTAAGTTATCTCAGTGGGTCTCAAAACGGTTTGGTCACTCACGAATTATGTAAAAAGATTAATTTCCGAGGCACACCTTCATACGATCATTATAATTATTAAAAAAAATATTAATAATATATTAATATATTAA
>NW_011362852.1:0-2022 GCF_000735185.1 Notothenia coriiceps
GAAAAAGTTTGAGAACCACTGGATTAGGCCAACCGGCTAACTCAAACATATCCAGGTTAGGTTGAACCAGCTTCGTAGTACAGGCCTCTGGTGTAATTGTATATTGGCGACAGGTGGTGGTGGGAGCCAGAGCACTAGTAGGCATATGGTTTTCTACCCGGCCGATCCATGCAGGATTAAACATGGAAAGCCATAGGAAAGAATTCTGCAAAGGAATTAGAAACCTGTTATGTACCTTTGTTTGGGGTATATTTAACGTGGAAATAAATGGAACAAAAATAATCTTGCCTGGACTTAGATCATTTTCCCTTTGCAAATGTACATGAACAAAAACCAATATAACACACTACAGGAAAGGAAAAAAAACTAAAACATAATTGGTCCACCCATCCCCCCTGCCTGAATCGCCTCCATTTGTATATTTTCGTAACATAATGACATCACTTTGTAACGCTCCCGCTTCGCTCTGCTAAGGGGCAAGACACCAAGCGTTGACCAATCAAAACAGAGATGTTGTGGAAGATGAAGTAACTCCCCAGAAAAGGTGCAATATAGTGCCATGATGCACAAGTGGTTGATTTGCATGTAAATGATTATGAAATTAAATATTTAAAATACTAATGTTAGGTGGATAATGATATCACTTAACAACTTGATTATGAGAACGTCGAAATCCTGACTCAGAGAGAAATCCGCCAATCCTCACTGACTGATAAGAAGCTCAAACTGTGCCACACAGGTACGTTTAATAAAGAACAGGACAAAACAGTGTTTACAAAAAGTTACAGGCCTACTCCTGTGTGCACGATTATCATTGCACAATAACTCATAATTGAAAGACAAAACCTGCATGATGATTATGTGTTCAAATAGTATTAGGCCTACTGTAGTTAGTAGCCCTCCAAATCCTACCTATTGAAGATCTAAGTCTGTCTAGTTAACTAATGTATCAGCCCTGCCCAAGAAATTGGCTTTTGTTCTACTCTCTGTGGGGTGGTTTGGATTTATTTTGGGTCGATTTGGAAGATTGAGTGGACTCTGGATTGTACAGATTGCTTATTTATTCGAAAAAGAATTGTCCACAGTAGAGGTTATCATTTTCATCTTGTGTTCTCTATATCCAACGGTCGCAACAAAACTATGAAGGTAGATATGGTGCAAAATGCGAGAGCGTGTAAAACCTGATGCACTTGCAGAAAAAAAAACTGAGCTTGTGTGCATACATTTACACTTGTATAAAATATCCACGTAACTGTGAACCAAATTTACACTTGTATATAATATCCACGTAACTTTGAACTAAAAAATGTACACTTGTATAAAATATCCACGTAACTGTGAACCAAATTTGAAGTCACAGGAGAAAACAAAAAGTTTTGTAGCTTGTTGAAAAAAAATGAACTTAGTGATGAAATGTTCACTTATATTTTTTAAATATATTTTCCATTACAACTGCAACTTCATTATTACAACCTCTCAAATCAGTCATTACAACTTGACGAATCTGCTCTGTGGCAGTATAAATCGACGAATCTGCGGTCTTGACTTTTGCTACACTTCTTGCGATAAATGTGTCGCAAAAGGAATGTTCACCTGTAGATGTGGGGGGAGGGAGGGGGGTTGGAGCGAAGGGGCGGAGCTATCAGAACGACGAGACTCGGGTGACTGGAGACTGTGGGGCTTAACGGTTCGTGTCCATGGATGTCACTGGATACAGCGTGGGAGGCGGGGCCTCATTCATTCCTATGAGAGTTGCTCATTGGCGCATGATGATAAATGGCCCAACTTTTGAGAGAGCGAAATGTCAAAGATTACCCGGCATGCCTGAGAAGTACCAGTATGTGAACTCATAGCGCATGCGCAACTTTAACCAAAATGCTCGTTCACACATCAAGCAGGTCATTTTGCGTACACGTAACAGCACCGCACGTTCAAGACAGCACGGTAATGATTTGTTATTATGATGGATTTGATATTAACGAGGCGGCAGTTAGCAGCTAGCGGCTAGCTAGTAACTATGCT
>NW_011362853.1:0-2094 GCF_000735185.1 Notothenia coriiceps
CCTATCCCCTGTGTGCCCTGGAACACCGGAGACACATGTTCATGTAGAAAAGACGTACAAAAGTGCATTTTGCATGATATGTCCCCTTTAATTCAACTTCACTGCAGAACAACTCAGGGACCCCTAGGGGTACTGGAGGGGATTGCAATTTATTTCCACACAAAACTCACGTTTAAATCAATGTTCATAATCCTGGTGTCCCGCCCCCAGAACTACCAAAGATTATGAAAGAGAAGCTCAAGTGTATCATTAAAAGGTGTTGAGCGTTTTATCCCACAGGCCATAAGACTGCTAAACGCCTGAGCTCGCACGACGTGTTGTTTTATCATCATCAGTGTTTGGTTTCCTGCGGTCATTGGGGGTTTCGGGTCTTGCAACAGAACCTTTTCAGCCCGAGCCATCTCGATGCTCTCTGCTGCCTCCACGTTGTTATTCATGGCTTCTCTCCTGCTCAGTCCACACATTTAATTTACACACAAATATATTTTATAATTCAAATAAAGCTCATAAGATAAGCAGAGGCCACAGGAATCTTGGGAGGATCCCTTGCTGCTAGATCCAGGCCTTGAATCTTCCGGGGAGCTTAGACCTGTCCACGGTTTTCAACCAGCCCTCCATGTCCGCTCTGGTAGCCTTGATGGAGTCTGTGTCCTTCTGACTGACGTTAAAGACCTTCCCAAGACTCTTCACTGGTTCTGTGGCAGAAGGGATCTGGTCTTCTCCTACCCTGAATCAGTATGTGTCAATGACCTTCCCTCTTTTCAGCACCAAGGACCAGGACTTAGTTGGTTTGAAACTCATGCGTGCCCATGCCACTGCTTCTCTAACCCCCTGCAGGACCCACCGGGCTCCTGGGGCTGATGTTGTTGTCACCGTGAGGTCGTCCATGAAGACTCTGATCGGTGGTTGCCTTACTCCAGACTTGCTGACAGAGCCCGGCACTCTGTTTCTGCTGACTTAACCAGCATATCCATTGCCAGTGCAAACAGGGTCACTGAGATGGTACACCCGGTGATAATACCCACTTCCAGCTGGTGCCAGTCCGGTGTCAGCTGGCCAGAAGAGACCCTCAAGCTAATCGTCCAGGATGATGTCCTTTACCTTCTGTGGTATGTGGTGTCCCTCCAGTCCCTCAACAAGCTTGTGGGGTATTGAGCCATATGCGTTGGTCAGGTCGAACCACAGCACAACCCTTTGCCCTCTCTCGGCCCCATGATGAGCTGTGTCGCCACTCCTGTGTGCTCCAGTGATCCCTGTTACGCCTCCTTTCTGAACTGATGTGTCAATGGAGTTGTTGCTCAGAAAAAAGGTGGCGAGTCTCTTGGACACCAGACTGAAGAAGATCTTGCTGGTCGAGGTTCTCAGATATCTCCTCTTTGGGTGTATGTACCCCTTCAGTGTATCTCCACGGCTGTGCGATTCTTCCTCTTCTCCAGATCACCTTTAGGGCCATCCAAAGTCGATGGAGTAGCTTCGGGCACTTCTTATACACCTTGTAGGGCAGATCTCGCCCTCCTCACAACTTCCTCAACTTCTCTCAGGCAGGCTCTTTCAGATTGAAATCTGCTGTTGGTTCGGTCGGTGTTATCAATGCTCTACACAGACCCAGTGGCTGATCTCTCCTGCAAGTGCACTGGGGGGGTTGTTAATGTCGTCTCTGGAGCAGATCAACCGGCGACCCCTCTTTTGGCCAAGGAGCTGCTTGGTCAACTTGAAGGGGTTTGCCAGGAACACCGCTCTCCTTCTTGCCCTCTCTCTCCTTCTTGCCCTCTCTCTCCTTCTTGCCCTCTCTCTCCTTCTTGCCCTCTCTCACCTTCTGGCCCTTGCTCT
The DNA here is from genome assembly GCF_000735185.1 of Notothenia coriiceps. Lineage (NCBI taxonomy): Eukaryota > Metazoa > Chordata > Actinopteri > Perciformes > Nototheniidae > Notothenia > Notothenia coriiceps. Next base: position 1,831 of record NW_011362853.1, read on the forward strand.
CCTTCTTGCCCTCTCTCTCCTTCTTGCCCTCTCTCTCCTTCTTGCCCTCTCTCACCTTCTGGCCCTCTCTCTCCTTCTTGCCCTCGCTCTCCTTCTTGCCCTCTCTCTCCTTCTTGCCCTCTCTCTCCTTCTTGCCCTCGCTCTCCTTCTTGCCCTCGCTCTCCTTCTTGCCCTCTCTCTCCTTCTTGCCCTCTCTCTCCTTCTTGCCCTCTCTCTCCTTCTGGCCCTCTCTCTCCTTCTGGCCCTCGCTCTCCTTCTTGCCCT
>NW_011362854.1:0-3403 GCF_000735185.1 Notothenia coriiceps
CTGTTCCTTTGAATCTTTTGAATTTTGATTTATGATAGTAATTACTTGTCTTTCAAATTTGAAGGAGGGTGAGCAAGCATCTTGAGGAACGTTCATCATTAATCCTCCAAAAAATATAGTTTATTCAATAATAACACTGAAGATGTGAATCATAACAGTGATTGACAGCTGATAGGAATAATATGATTGTTAATATTATCATATTCATTCAGACACACATCGATGAGACAGTTAGTTAATGTACTTATTGCAGCAGTCTGCATAGATTTGGTACCCCTGCTGGTCTAAGAGTTAAACCAACTCATTCAGTTAAAATTCATTCAATTATGTCTGCCACCTTATATATTTATATGTAAGGCTTTACTGATGTACCACAAAAATGTCACCTAATGTTATTGAGTTAAAATATTAATATTGTGGCTTTCCAAGTCAAAATTGATTGATATGACTGCGATTAAATCAGCATATACTTCTGCCAGGGATGCCACCCCTCAAAATCTCCTGCCACCCTCTTGCCACCCCATGAACATTTTTCTAGATCCGCCCCTGGGTATAAGAGATCAATTATTGGTTTGCTCTTCCTGTTGTCATCTGAGGTCTTCTCCTATTGGCCGGCGTCGTCGAGGGGGCGGGTCCAATAATAATTCTGGTGTCTGTGGTTATTTAAACATTCCCTGATAAACGTTATTCAGCGTCAATAAATGAGTTCTAATCCCAGTGTGCTCAGTGTACAACATCACATGTCATTTAACCTTCGATTCACGGTTTGAAAACGTAGCATTTCGCCACATGCTAATGCTAACCGGAAATGAAGAATTTTCAGAATAAAAGTGTTAAGTTAATAGTGTGAACTTCCGGTTATTCAGAATAAAACTGATTTAAATGAAATAGTATATTTAATTCAAATTACGCCATATCAACATTGATTTTAATTTCTAACATACTTCACGGTGGTACAACTTCACCGCTGAGCTAAAGGCTAAGCTAAAGGCTAAGCTAATGTGTGTCGTCATTTAGTAGTCTCCTCTAGCTAACACCTTTGACATAGACACGTTAGGTTTTGAGACATTAAACAAATATTGGAATATTCTAGAATATGTATGTTTTCTACATGAAAAGTGATTATTGGAAAGTACGATTTCAAAAAAGTGCGTCCAACTAACAGCACGTTTACAAATCTTCAAGACAAGGAGAACGGTAAATGGTAAAAATGCTAACTTATTTCTGAGTTTGAGGACTCATTCCTTCAGCTTAGACTCTATAGGAGCTCATCGTTGGGGGCATTGCCTGCTTTGAAAATGACAAAGACCCCTTCAGTTCAGTTACAACAATACAACCCACCGTGCAATCCAGCTCGACCCTATCATAAATCATTCAGAGTTTGGGTCTTTCTCCAGTGTTGGCCGTGCCCCACCTCTGCTGACCTCTCCCTCTTCACTGAGATCTCATTTTTGAAAGCAGAGTGACCCTCTTTGGGGAATTCGTGGAATCTCAGATGAGAGATGCCGGTCACGGTGTGTGGCTCCCCCTCGTTTTTGTGTGTCTCTGTATTTGTGCGTGCATGCATAAATCTGTGTGTTAATACAGCGTGTGTGTGCTTCATTAGTTTTGTATAAGGAGGGAGGACGACACACGTCAGCCTGCAGACGGAGACAGATGCTGCTGACACGTCCGAGCATCTCTCCATTGTATTATTCATCCTCAGTGTCACATCTCATCCGGAGTGGTCATCCGGACCGGCTGCAGCAGAAGGGCTCGCCTCAAACACACACAAACACACACGGCATGGCTTCGTAATTCTGTTTGGTGTGTGTTTCTGTACGTGTGTGTGCCAGAGGGCGGGTTTACATCTGCCACACTCCTCATCAGACTGTGGATTCTGCTTTTGAAGTTTTTTCTCTCTTCAAGCGGAAAGGGGCTTTTGATTGGGGAAGCGAGGGGGTTTTGTAACAGTGTGTGTGTGTGTGTGTGTGTGTGTGTGTGTGTGTGTGTGTGTGTGTGTGTGTGTGTGTGTGTGTGTGTGTGTGTGGCACCTCAGGGAACATATCAAACCCCTCCATGCAACCCCAACCTTCTGCAACCCCCATCCTTGAGCCCCACTCCAACCCAACAGGGAATACAATCTCTGTTTTATTAATGAGAGTGAGAGGAAATGTCAATTATGTATTAAATAAATCCAGCAAAAATACACAAAGGGCTTTGCTGTGTCTTTGTGATAAAGAGGAAGAGACATGTTGTGCCACACGAAGCCAAGTATGCCCGGCCTGCCAGGAATGTTGGCTGCTCTGCCCACAGTTGTTGCTCATGGGATCGGTCAGTGGACGGGTCGTTGGTGGTTCCTTTGTGTCTTTACTCTGTGAATGAAATGGTCCTCGTGTTGTCTTTGTGACGCGATGGGTCATCACAATGGCTTTTCTAACAGGGGGCATATTTCAGATGGCCTTCCCACCTCTGTTTGGAAGGATAAGAAAAACATGGGAGGGGAGAAGAATCTTAAAAATGCCATTTGTCAGGGGCATGAAATTGTGGGCAGAGTGGAACAAGTGTGCAGAACGTGTCCTTAAGAGATCGTAAAAGTACGACAATGGTAAGATGCTATGTTATATGTAAATATGTCAAAAGCCTTCTTAAGTGTTAAAAATGTTTAGGTTTCTTCAAACTACATTATTTGTATAAAAAAAAAGTCATGTCTGTTGAAAAACGTCATATCATCCTTAATAGATGTAGTATGTGAACAATTATTATGAAAAAAGGCAGTTTAAACTTTTCATCTGTGATGGAAACTTCTGAAGCAATGGAGACGAAACTCAGAGAGACACGGAGAGAGCTGGAACTTTGATGGCAAACACTGATGGTTTATTTGGAGCTTCGGCCGGAGAATTCACAAGACATGTGTTGTGCCACGAGTTGACACAGCTGCTGCCAAACCAATTCTGAAGATCTCTACCCCTGATCCATGTGTTTCACTGGTTCTGAGAGAAGAATCAACATGGTCCATATTAAGATCTATCAGCTGAGGAATATGGAGACAAAACACTGAGAGCACGGTTGCAGGCCTGAGCTCAGTGAGGTCATTACAAATTGACAAACTGGGTCAAAGGTGTGGGCCTAGCAAAATATTTCCAAAAAGTAATAGTGTAGTATGTTGAGAAAAAGACACAGTCTAGTAGGTCCAACATTTTTCGTATTGCATAAAATGTTTTTAGGGGGAGGCGTGTGACGCAGTGGGTTGTGCGTTGGTGTTGGGATCAGGGGGTCACAGGTTCAAACCCCACTGCGGTCAGCATGTCGTTGTGTCCCTGAGACACTTCACCACAAATTGCTCCTGTGGGGATTGCCCACAGTGTTGAGTATGTAAGTCGCTTTGGATAAAAACGTCTAACAAGTGACATGTCAATAATAA
>NW_011362855.1:0-2769 GCF_000735185.1 Notothenia coriiceps
ACTCAATACTGTGGGAAATCCCCACAGGAGCAATTTGGGGTGAAGTGTCTCAGGGACACAACGACATGCTGACTGCAGTGGGGTTTGAACCCGTGCAGATTGTATCCAGATATGGTCAAATACTTGTCATTTTTCCAAACCTTTAATACAGTCTTTCAATGTGTACACACCAGAGCTGAGTATCATGACATCACACTGTGAAGCTTAGTAATGAAGTTTTATTAATAATGGTAAATGTGAATTGTTTTTCTTTGTGGTTCATGTAAGGCCATTGTTTTTTATGAAATGTGAAGGATTTTATCTGTATGTTGTATAATACAATAATAATGTACACTACTGACCCGTGTCATGTGATGAAGAGCTCTTAATCTTCAATAAATAATACAAATGTGAAATCTTGGCAAACACAGTGAATTACATTTTTATTTTTCTGTGTCGGTCTGTCTGTCTCTCTGGAACTTCACGTTGAAATCACAATTAATGAAGTATTTCATTGCCTAAAGTATACAGTAAGCAATATAATAGTATTTATGTTATTCAGGTTGTTATTCCCACTAAAAGGACTTTTTTTGCCAAGTCATATTGTAATACATCGTTGTATTTCTGACAGTCATGTGTTGTTGAAGCTTGGCATGATGACCCACTGTTTTCCCACATCACTGACCCCAATGTCTGATAAACACACATGCCTTCAATCATGAGGGAACAATATTTCTCAAGTCTGTGACTGCTTTGTCAGCAAAATATGATTTCAGCTGTTATGCTTGCCACTTATTATATTTACTGAACTTTGAGGAACAGAAACAGGAAGATCATATAATAGCAATTTCAATCTTCTGACAAATGGACTAAACTCAGAGAAATAGACTTCAAACATAACTTTAACTTGTATTTTCAATGTTCATTAGTCAGTTTAACCTGAAAACTCCTCTATTGATACAGATGGTGGTTAATGATTATATTTATTATATATTATCAAATTAATATATATTTCCCCGATGTTTTTGAGGCTGCACAGCTTGTAAAAAGTCTTCTTGAAGTTATCAACGGTCATTTTACCCTCCATCTTTTAAAATGTTTATATTTTGATTGTGAATTTAGGCTAGATGTTCAACTTAATAAACATTGAAACAAATACCAGGTGATTGAATTGAAACGGCACCCGAAAGAGAAACCTAACTGAAATGTTAGTTTATTTTTATCGCTATGCACAGGATGACAACATTTGGGGAATTTTTAAACAGTACAATAATAATGTCAAAAACAAGACCTCCTCGAAACTACTACGGCTTAAGGAACAATTATAATGTACTCTGGCATTCTGGCATTAATGAATGTCAGTCAGATATTCTCTCGCTTGTTTGCACATTTTTGTTCCTGACCAAATCTAAAGGAAATACCTGCGTCTTTACCGGCTAAACGCTCAACTCTGTTCAGCAGCTAGTTGATATCTTTATCTGTCTGCCATTATCTGTGGCCCGGTTGCATACAGAGGTCTTCCCAAGCTTTTTGGCTAAAACTATGCTTACGAGAGCCACGTGAATTAACCAAAACTGTAGAATTGTGTGCCTTAATACCAAAACAAAAAGCTGAAAGAAGCAAAAACGCTCAGAGCAGACGGAAACGGGTAAATTGGGTGATAATTCTGTGAATTTGCAGAGTGACCCCTTTAAACATCACACATAGTCATTTAATCTGCATCATAACACCAAACTGAATTGAGTAAACATATTGACAACAGTGTGAGAAGAGTCACTGCAAATATTTTTCACAGAGTGACTGTACATAGAGGGTCAGAACAAGCCCAGAGGACCAAAAAACAACGTGCAGTAGCTGCGAGTCAAACTGTGATATGCGAACAGATATTTATGTGTTTATTACTTTGAGTCGGAGGGAAAACACAGAGTTGCCTTATTTTTACAGAGAGAAATGAAGCCGTTTAGACAGACAACCTCTGTCTGAATGACTCGATTCTCGCCAGCCACGAACACAACGTCTCTTAACCTCAACAGGGCCTCTTGTCTGTCCCTGAACTCACCATCCCATGACTGCCTTCTGCTGCACATGTGAATGCTTCAAAGTGAAACCAACGTTCCCACACACGTATACAAATTGGGTTTTTTCTTTCCCACAGTGAAGAAAAGCACATGATCGATGTGTTGGACGGGGGTATATATACATGTTGTCAGGCAGCTGTATGATATCAGTCTGAAGTGACAACCAACAGCTGCAAAAACAAGATGAAGCTCTGCATCGTGCTCCTGTTCGGGACCCTGATTGCCCTCGCCTATGGTAAGACCGCAACCACATGTGTTTTAGCTTCTGTTTGACTTTTGCTGCGTTTAAATAACCTACTAAAGCTCAGGGTTTTTTAGAAATACTGCAGAAACTGACGTGTTCCTTGCACAATACTGAAACAAATCCTCAATCTGGAAACTTTAGTAAAAGCCTTTTAGTGAAAGCAATAATGGAGTTACCTGTATCCTAAATGTTCCCTTGAGAAACTTGGCAAAAGGTCCATTCAGTGGTGGCTGGTGGAAAATATTTTAGGTGGGGCTTTGGAAATGGTGACCAAACAATACTAGGGCGGTCCGGGGGGATGGTCCCCCGGTAAAAGAAATTGAGAAAAGACCCCTTAAATTCTTCTTCTGGTGATGTTAGAGTGTGGGCGGGGGGGGGAGGACAAATTGAGGCTTAAAAATATGAGAAGACTGATCGATACCTCCATAATCGTCAGTGTAGTTAGCTATGAATCTTCCAAACTTCCAA
>NW_011362856.1:0-327 GCF_000735185.1 Notothenia coriiceps
ATATAAGGTGACATTAAAATGAATATACCAGATTTAACTTTCCTGCCATAACACGTTACTTTAATACTTCAAATAATTCAAATAATCCTTCAATACTCACTTAACGGTAAGAAACTCAGCTAACTGAAGATACGAAAATGTTTTACCGAAACAAAGCACAAGTCTCACAAGAAGAAAAAAAAATGAGCACTTAGCACAGAACTCAAGGTAAAAATACCCTTATTACTTATCGTAACTGCTCATACAAGATATCAGATTGAAACAGATTGATTGAGATTCCACAGATTACATAGGTATTGGTATCATCACTGAGCGATCAGAACTGCG
>NW_011362857.1:0-1661 GCF_000735185.1 Notothenia coriiceps
GGGGGCGGTGGTCAGCTGCAGCTCACAGAATCAGCTTTGAGATCAGCTGCTGGGCTGCAGCGGGAGAGGAGGGGGACAAAAAGAGATCTCCGTCCTCCGTGTTTTATTCTTATAGAAGTAAGAAGAGAAGTAATGGGGCAGAAACCCTCCATTTTACGCAGCGGTCCAGACATAGACATCAAACGGCGACACATATTCAGTTGCCAGTTACTTTGGCATTAGGCCAGGGATATCTAGATACTTTCCAAGGTTTGACTTAATGAATTGTGCTACTTTTAAGGCAAGCAACGATGTTTTCAAATCTGTAATCAAAAAGCTCCTCAAAAACACTATCGAAGCAGTTCCTGCCGTTGCTACGTTAGTTCGAACGGTAACAACGGACTATTTTTCTAAGCGGATGCATGTCAATTCAAATCAATACATACAACTATTTCTTAAATCAATAAAATCTTTTTCTAAATCCATAAAAGCATTTCAATTAATATTGGGAGTCATGTCGTTACTTTGTTGAGAATGTGGCCATGTAATAAGCGGGATAATGTGCAGCAACTTGGTCATTATGGGGAAAAGAACACCTTCATGCCGATCCATATTATGTCTCCAGTACCGATAAAAAGACCAATAACGTTGGAGCTTATCGGCGCGTAAAACACACGTGATGACGTCACCAACGAATCGACGACTGAATTAGTTGGCAACTAATTTGGTAATCGATTAAGTCAATTAGTTGTTGCACCCCTAATTTAGGCAAAGTTAAAATGACTTATAATATATTTTAGTTTTCATTTGTCAAAGTGATGTGCCTTTACAAAAATGAGTATAAAACACTGAGGATTTGAAAGGTGAACTTTAAAGGTTTGTAGTTCGGTACATCAGGGATAAAGGCAGTTTTGGTCAACTTGGTTTTATGTAGGTAACAAAATATTTTTTACTGTGGAAAAAAAAGTACATATAAGTTACAATAAAGATTTAATTTTGAATTAAAAAACATATCTATTTGTCCTAGTTTCAAACCAAAAACAAGCCACAGCATTAATCACAATTTAGCTGTCTGTGCATTACAGGCAATCATCATTTCCTTAAAATATATTAAATACACTGCTGTGTCCTACTTAGAGCTAAAGTACACTGGTATCTGGGTCTTTAATCTGAGCGTAGAGATGGACATCAAGAGGGCATAATACATCAGGTGTGGTGTGAGGAGTTTCTGTGGACGTTGCAGTGCATCCTATCCACTGTAAAAACCTGCCACATTAGTTATCCATTTTCACTTTCAACTATTTAAACAAGGTCTGTATGCACTGTTATGTTGCTGGCTTCAACAGCCAGTCCTATGACCAACAATCAAAAGAAAAAAGGACCATGGGATAACATTTTATTCTTTTATGCTAATATGTAGACAAGGAAGATGTAGCCAAGATCAGCGAGAGACGCTAAATGTGTTGGATGTCAACTGTCTTCTGACTGTTTACTGCAAGTGTTGAGATTTTCCCGACTACAGTCTCCATTCCCTATAGTTGCCTTTCAAGTTTGTTCAGTTAAGGGTATTACACTTGGGCTGGAGCCACACGAGGACGTTAACGCAAACGGACCGAAATCGATATCAAAAAAGTCTTCCGTCCACACGCAATAGGCACCAGAAACATGTCCGTTCACACGAG
>NW_011362858.1:0-1865 GCF_000735185.1 Notothenia coriiceps
TAGTCTGAGTAAAAGTAAAAGTACTCAGATCTTGTACTTGAGTAAAAGTAGAAGTACTTGGATCTTGTACTTGAGTAAAAGTAGAAGTACTCAGATCTTGTCGCTTGTGAATTTACTCCAGGTGGAACTAAAGTCTGATTTAACACTTGATTATATTTCACATCATTCATCCACATCTGTAAAGTAACTAAAGGTGTTAAATACATGTAGTGGAGGAAAAGTACACCATGTACCTCTGAACTGTAGAGTAGAAGTAAAAAGTAGAAAAAACAGTAACCCTCTTCTTTTTGATCTCAGTGCACCATTGGCTCTCTAATTTGTCCTGGCAGCATCTGATTGGCTCGTATCTGCAAGTTGTTCTCGATGACTCAATCCAGGGAAAAGCACCGTCTCTTATGGCGTGTTTCTATAGCAACCTGATCTGGTGGGGGGGTCAGGCGCCGGTGAAACGCATAGGAGCTATTTCCTGATAAACTGGGTTTTATTGTCTCTCTGTTTTCCCCTGTGTGAAATGTAAACAAGACAGAGAGGGAGAAAAGGAGCAGGACATCGAGGCTTGTTTGCAGGGAGGAAGACTTTATAAGCTTTTCCTTTTTCATTTCCACACGTGCATTCACTGTCTTTCGGCTTCATGAGACTTTCTCCGTCCTTTAACCCTCTGTCCACACACATTGAACACATGCAAATAAGGTTATACACACACATACATTACATACAGCTCTTTATATGAGCTGACTTTTCATTCGGTCAGTTGCAAAGTGACAATCAGGAAGAGACTGCTTTTTTAAAAAAAAACATAACGCAGGTTTATTTGTTCCTTTTTAAGTGGATTTTTGAGGGGTTTTTTTCACCACTGGGGAAAGTAGTGCATAATATAACATGATGGTTGATTTGGAGAACTTGTTAGCAACAGTAGCCTTTTAACCATAGACTAGAAGTGCACATAACGTCACATATTATGGACTACAAACCAAAAATTGGGATTTCTTTGATTGATATGATTGAATAACTTGCCATATATTCGGTATTTCTTCATGTTATGACCATTGAGTTATTTCACAAAAGCTGTGTCCTTGTATGTCAACAGGTCTTTCATGAAGTACTTAAAAGCTGTGACCTAGTACATTTTCAGTCATGAAGGGCATATATATAAAATAATATTCATATGCCTTTCTGTATCTGAGCATTGAGTAGTGAGGTTTCAGGATCGTCAAGGCAACGCTGTGTGTGCATTAGACTTTGTGTGTTTAAGTCCTTGTGTGGGAGGAACTCTGTACCTGCTCGAATTTATTTCATGAAAGGGTTATCTCCTTTCTGTTCATGTGTCTAACTCCTGATAAGATGTGTTGATGCCTGTGAACAAGTCCTGAGGAAACTAGTATTTAAAGGGAACTTATTCTGCTTTTTGTGGGTTTTCCCTTCGAATGGTATGTTTTCTACAGGTTGTTGTGCATGTAAATGGTCTGCAAAGACTCCTTTGTTTAATTCCTGAACATAGGGACACTCATTGTACGTGATAGGCTAAGGGGCGGGACATCTCTAAGCGGTTGACCAATCACAACAGAGCCGGCCAGCTAACCAATCAGAGCAGACTGGGCTCTGGTTTCAGACAGAGGGTGAAAAGAGGTGCTGCAACAGAGGCAGTATGAGAAGAATAAAGAGCTTTTTGAACGTTAAAGCATGGAGACATGTAGAGACACTACATACTGATATACACCTGAACATCAGCAGGAGAGGACTCTTTAAAGTAGAGACACTACATACTGATATACACCTGAACATCAGCAGGAGAGGACTCTTTAAAGTAGAGACACTACATACTGATATACACCTGAACATCAGCAGGAGAGGACTCTTTAAAGTAG